>NW_004949099.1:41362725-41386011 GCF_000317375.1 Microtus ochrogaster | reverse complement strand
GAGGGAGAAGGACTTGATGGGGGAGGGGGAGGGAAATGGGAGGCGGTGGCGGGGAGGAGGCAGAAATCCTTAATAAATAAATTAAAAAAAAACAAACAAACCTGAAGACTGGTTATGAGGACTGAGTGCACTTGATCTTTCTAGATGACTCTGGCCTCTCACCTTGCACACACCAGACAGAAGGGCCTGGCAGGCAGGACCATGTCTCGCTTGGGTTTGTCTCCAGTGCCTGCCATGTAGTGTATGCTCATACCGCTTGTTTCTAGGTAGCCAAGGATGACCTTGAGTTCCTTCTCCTGCCTCCTCTCCAGGCCTTTCCTTACAGAATCCTGAATAAGTCATAGGAAGGCAATGGACTGGAACACAGACCCGAGGAGGCCTGCAACTAGGAAGAGGGAGATTTCCCTGGCTTTCCCTGGCTGGGACCTGCTCTTCTCCCTCCAGGGAGTACATCCCCTCTAGTCGCTGAGCCGGATCCAGGCTGTGCTAACTGCAAGGCAGAAAGCCCAGGGCTCAGATTCCAGTCCAGCCTCAATCAGTTCTGTGGTCATTTGATGGTCACTTCCCCTCTTAGGGCTTCAATGTCCTCACCTGGTTCTTGACAACTCCAGGTCCCCTCTGCAGGTCTGTTTCTTCTCACACAAAGCTTGGCGACCAGCATCTCCCTACTAGGGCTTCTTCAGAGGCTGAGGGAGCAGCAGAGCCCTTTCCCATGTCAACTAAAAACCACAGCTCTCATCTTAAAGGGAATAAGAGAGAGCTTAGTGACCATGGCTCGGGAACACAGATTTAAGTTACCCCGAATTCTGTGTTCCGACGTGGAAGCAATTTCACATATTTTCTATACTTTTACAGAACAAAGAAAAATCACAAGTCAGGGCGTGTTTGAAACGCATTGGTGGGCGCATCACAGAGGCGGGTACAATGAACTAGGGGTTGGGGGAGCTGCTCTGTGATGGTGCTCTTAGCTTGTGGATTGGCAGACTCTAGTCTTCCGCTAAGTTAATGCTTCTAGAAGGTTTCTCTTTATTATCACAAATCGTTAGTTGAGATACAGAGGGGGGCCAAGGCATGACTGCTCCAGAAGGCCAGAATGAGACCAAAATAATTAGTCTCTGAACCTACAAAATTCCGATTGCTCCACTAATGAATTTCCAATCAGCCCATCAGTCTCTGCAGACACAAACTCCTTCCAGGAATGGTTTTTGTCCACAGCCAGACACAGTGTCTTTTTTACACTGAAAAAGACCAGGACAAGCCCACTGTGCAGAGAGAGACTTGTCTAGCCCCTCTAGTGGGCCACCCTTCTCACACCTGATTTGCTTCCCTGCTGCCATGGTCAGACCTCATCCCCTTCCACTTGGTGACTTTCTGTGAGGAAGAGCCTCTGAGCCTGCAGCCTAGGCAGCCACTCACTTGGCTGTGAGACCTGAGCACAACATTGCTCCATAAAGTGTCTCAGTTTCTCCAGCTGTGCGAGGGGCTGGGCCTTACTAGCTCAGAGGGGGTATCGGGGTGAGGGAAGATGTAATCAAGTACGTAGTCCAGTCTTGGCAGCTAGTGGGTCTGGGAAATGGTTCCCTGTGGTGTCAGTTTTAAGGTCATTCACTCTCAGGGCAGAGTGTGGCCCTCAGTGTCCTAGGCACCTTCTGCAGACACCAGTTCTTCAGGCTCCTCTGCCATGTGTACTGGGACAGAGTCATGCCGGGAGACTGGGTAGTCACTCTCTAACCTGGCACTGATCACCCAGACCGCCTCCTCTCTGGCCTAATGTTATTGCTGAGCTTGAGGACCAAAGGCGGCAGGCAGAGGCCTCACCTGCCAAAGCCAAGGGTGGTGTGTTAGTGTGTGCTACAAGTTGGAGTCCGGGCCGAGGACCTGAGCCTGTGTGTCACACTGGAACTCCTACTGCCTTCCACCTTAGCCTGGCTTCCCTTCAGAATAGGATGAGGTGTGTTGATTGACTTCTGGCGGGAGTTTAATTAGGACAGGTCTGCCCTGAGCAGGGAATGAAGCTGGGATTCAGTAGGGGAGGAGGGGGGAGGGGAGGGGAGGGGAGGAGGAAGAGGAGGAGGAGGAGGAGGAGGAGGAGGGGACCTGGGCTGTGGAGGTGGGTCTCAAACAAGCCTGAGACTTTCTCTTCTGTCTCATTTCCTCCCTCCCTTCTGAAAGTGGCGGATTGATCCCAGTGCCTTGTGTATGCTAGGTGCCAGGTAAGCATGGTATCAGCCTATTTTTTGGGGGGGTAGGATGCTGGTGGTGGTAGATTGGGTCTTAAAATGTAGCCTAGCCTGCCCTTGAACCTGTGACAATCCTCCTGCCTCAGCTTTCTGAGTGCAGGTGTTACCAACCTGTATCGCTATGCTGGGTAATTTTTCTTTTCTTCCACCCCTCACCCCAGACAATGCTTCTCTGTGTTCTCTGGCTATCCTGGAACTCCCTTTGTAGACCAGGCTGGCCTCAAACTCACAGAGATCTGCCTACCTCTGTCTCCCAAGTGTTGGGGTTAAAGGCGTGTGCCACTGACAACCGACCAATTTTTTAATTTTTATTTTTGAGACAAGGTCTCACTCTGTATCTGTGGGTTGCCTGGAACTCACTGATAGCCCCAGGCTGGCTTTGAACTTGTGATCTTCCTGCTTCTGCCTCCTTAGTGCTAGAATTATAGGTGTGAGTCACCATGCTTTGTCTAATTTTCTTTCTTTTTGAGATGAGGTCAGAGTAGCAAAGGCTCCAAGCCTCTTCCCTATCCTCCTCCTTGAATGTATCCAGGACTATCTTGTTTTTATAATGCCTCTGGATGAGTGGACTGTGGGCTCAGTGTATATAGAGCCCAGTCTGGTAGGAATAGCCAGGGCTAGGTAATAGCCAGGAGCCATCAGACTAGGTGGGGCCAGGCCTGTCCCAAATAGTGTCTCTCTGGCCGCAGCTGGATCAGATCAAGGCAGAGTATCTGGGTATTTGTTATTTCTTGTTTGGGTCATCAAAGCATGCTGGGAGTTCTCCCCGCCTGGAGGAGGATTTCTGTTCTGAAGGGGATTCCCAGCTTGCCCCCACTGTGAATTACTGCAGCCACTCTGTCGCCTCGTGTGTCCTTAGGTTAGGGTGGATCTCCCGGAAGGAAGTCTTAGGTTTTCTTTTCCTTCCTAGTTTCAGTCACAGGTCAGTCACTGCAAAGCAGGGGCTGTACTAGCGATTGATATCAGAGCCCACAGGCAACGAGGGTCGTGGTGTGGCTGGACCTTTGACCTACACCTCCAAAGCCCTTAGAGTCAGTGGCTGGAAAGGAGGCCAGAGGGAACCATTTCTGTCTCTGTGCTCTGAGTGGCCAGAGTCTCTCCTCATTTCTGTGTAACACCAGGCACGTCTTGCAAACATTATGAGTTTCAATTTCTATCATGTCCTGTTTGCCTGGGACCATGGGAGCTGGTTATAGATTACATATTGACATCAGCCCCCAGTGTACAAAGGTCGGCATGTGATTTTTCTGCTTTGCGATGGTGTGGAAGCGAGGTACATTCAGTAGAAGCT
This sequence comes from Microtus ochrogaster, assembly GCF_000317375.1. NCBI lineage: Eukaryota > Metazoa > Chordata > Mammalia > Rodentia > Cricetidae > Microtus > Microtus ochrogaster. The sequence continues at coordinate 41,382,480 of NW_004949099.1, read as the reverse complement.
GTTCTTTGGAACTTGAGTGTTGCCATCTTCCTGGCTAATGATAAACGCTATGTATTTGTCATGTGGGGCAGCAGCAGCGAGCCACAGTGTCCAGCCAGCCACTTGGTTGTGGTGTGGTCAGCACGGCTTAGATTTCATGGGCTATACAAAGTCATAGTGTCAAAGTATGTAGGCAGGAAGCAGAGGTGCAAGCCTTGCATGCCAGCGCTTGGGCATCAGAGGCAGGATGATCACTATGAGATGGAGGGCAGCCTGATCTACATAGAGGGTCTAGGCTAGCCAGGGCTACACAGTGAAACCCTAATGTTAGTACTCTTAAGAAAAGCAGAAACAAACATGTCCCACTGAGGGACTGGAGAGATGGCTCAGCAGTTAAGAGCGCTGGCTGCTCTTGCAGAGGACCTGGTTCAGTTCCCGACACCCACAGGGCAGCTCACAACCATCTGTTACTCTGGTTCTGGGGACCCAGCATCCTCTTCGGACCTTTGCAGGCACCAGGCTCACATGTTGTGTGATACCATACATCTAGGATAACACTGACAGACATAAAATAAAACCTGAAAAAATGTTTAATGTCAATACTATCAGGGAAATAGAAATTAAAATTGCTTTGAGAATCCATCTTACTCCAATCAGAACGGCTATCATCAAAAAATCAGATGACTAGCCGGGTGGTGGTGGCACAGGCCTTTAATCCCAGCACTCAGGAGGCAGAGGCAGGTGGATCTCTGTGAGTTTGAGGCAGCCTGGTCTACAAAGTGAGTTCCAGGACAGGCTCCAAAGAAAGCTACAGAGAAACCCTGTCTCAAAAAAACCAAAAAATAATCGTATGGCTGCAGATGCTGGTGAGGTTCTGGACAAGGGACCCGCTCTTCTCTATTGATAGAAGCAGAGATTAAGGTTTCTCAAAGCCCTGAAACTCACGGTCCTTCTGCCTTAGCTCCAGAATCTAACCTACAGGCATGCATCAGTCACCATCCCCTTCTTCACTCGGGTGTTATTGGCTGCCTAATAAGTTTTCCAGAATTATCCCATCGTATGTAGAAGAACATCCATGTTATGAAATAACAGTGTTATATGTCCTGGCCTAGAGAAAGGGAACCTTTGGCAGAGTCAACTCATTAAGAGTAATCCCGACTGCCTAAGTTCCTACCACCAAGCCAGGAGCAGGGCAGACACTAATGTCTGGGTGACAACCGTGTTCTCCAATTTGGGGAACGACAGGCAAGCTCAAGCGAGATCACAGCCCAGGGCTGGCCTGTCACACCAACATGTTGTACTGTGTTGTGTGCTTTGGTGGTTGGGGGAGTGAGGCGGGGCTAAGAGATCTCTGTGGTCATGTGGGAGAGGTCTCAGAGCTACAACCCCAGCTCCCAGCGGGGTTTGGTTTGCCTTCTCGGTCAAACTGCCCCCTACCCACACCATGCCCCCCAGCAGCAGCTTCTCCATGCTCCTCTTCCGGATTTTCATTGTCTTATTTCTAGAAGAGCACAGGGCTCTGAGCCTTAGGAAGATCCTAATACAACCCCAATTCCTTATTCTTCTGGAATTTCCCCCATGGCCAGCACCTGTGGGCCTTGGGGTAGAGTGTTCTTTGGGCCTGGTTGTCCCGAGCAGGACATCTGGTGGCTATTGGGTGGGGCCGAGAGAGAGCTAGAAGCCTCCAGGCCAGGGCCTGGGAGTCAAGCCCGAGATTATTTTTATTTCTCTGGCTACAGCACATGGTCTGGGCAGCCGTGCCATCTGTTTCGCTCTCTACCTCTCCCCTGGCAGTCCCTGGAGGGTCACTTGGGAGAGGAGCAGGAGGAGTAGAGAACATCTCTGGGCTGGGGTTGACTTACCCCATTCTTCTGACCACACAGGGCAGGCTTGTGTGGGCAGTTTGCCTAGTAAGGGTGGGAGCGGCCAGCCAGTCACAACAGGGGACCAGGAGGACCACAGCCACACGGGGCCAGGGACAGCTCACTGCAGTAACGAATCCCATGTCCTAGGGCCTTGCGTGACCTGCTGCCCCACTTTCTCTGGGACAGACCCAATCTTGGGAACATGGAGTTCAGGTCCTCAGAAAACCTCTCCCGTGGCGCAGTCTGGTACAAATGGTTTCTAGCTCTTCCAGGCCTGTTCTTCTGGGCTGTACTGGGCCCAGGTTCAGAGTGTAGGAAAAGGGCAATGTTGAGGAGGGGCGGGGTCCAAAGATGACCTCCTCTGGCAGCGGTGGCAGTGGGTGTTGGTGAGCATCACATGAGAAGGTGCAGGGCTAGCCCTCCTCTCCTGTCCTCCACCCAACTCAGAGCTGCGCTTGCATCAGGTCATTGGAGAAGATGAAGTCCAACACCAAACCTAGTGGGGCCTTATGCCTTAGAAGGTTAATTAATCACAGTCAGATATTAATCTTCATCATTAGGGCTTAAGCTATGTGTTCAGATCTTGCTCTCCAGGCTTGGCGCTTAAGAACAATGGTTACTAAACACAGGGTACTAAGCAATGACTGGGAGGCAAGCCCTGTAGTAGCAGACTGGAACCACCCCCACTACCCCTCGCGGGCGGGGGGTGGGGCATGAAACCCAGAGCCTTGGGCTTGTGAAGTAAGAAGCTCTCACCTGAATCAGCTCTCTAGCCCTGGCACCTGCACCTGGGCATTGACCACTGTGGGAACGCTGTCCTCACTGAGTATTTACAGGGTGTTCTTGGAGGCCCGCGGAGAAATATGGGGTCCACAGACACTGCCTGCGCAGGAAGAACCCAGGTCCCTGGATTGTATGGGTGAGGTCCCGAGCAATAATGTGATTTACACAAACACATTGTTTGCTGTAGGAGTGAAGTCACCACACAGCAGGCCACCTTTTACGACACGAAGCCAGAAGAGAAAAACCAAAACCAAAAAAACAGAGCTAACCGCCGTGTTAGGGAGCTTGAGAGTCATCTCAGGATCTGCTTGTTAAGGTTTTGTGAAAAACCCTGTAGACATTTTTTAAATCACAGTTTCACTGAATTTGTGTTTTTCTTGTTATTTTTCCCACAAATTGAACATCTTTTTAACTCCCTGTGTTGCCTTGGCTGTCCTGGAACTCCCTGTGTAGCTCAGGCTGGCCTCAAACTTAGAGATCACCTGCCTCTGCCCCGCCCTCACTGTCTGACTTTCCTAGGGTTTGAAGTCCTCAAAGTGAGCGTCCTTGTTCTTATCTTTAACTTATTGTTCCCATTGTTTGAGCCAGAGTCCTCTTTGTGTAAGTTTTCAAAAGATGTCTTTGCTCAGACTGAAGAAATCAGCTCCCTTTCATCTCTATCACTTTTGACTATTTATTTATTAAATAGTTATTCTTGTAGAAAGGTCTTAGGTTTTATTGTTTTTGTTTTTCAAGACAGGGTTTTTTGTATAGCCCTGCTGTCCTGGAACTCTCTCTATAGACCAGCCTGGTCTTGAACTCAGAGATCTGCCTGCCTCTGCCTGCTGAGTGCTGGGATCAAAGGTCTGTGCCACCAACACCATGGTGAAAGACTTCGGTTTTATCAAGTGCATATACTAAATTTATGTTTCAGAAATGTGGTCTCGCTGTTAAATTAGCTATCCATAGCTTCTGTTAGTGCTGGTTGGCATTTGGGGCCTCACATGCTAGGCAGGTTCTTTACCACTGAGCCATTTGTCAGCCTTAGCTTTGGTGTCCTCAGGTCTCTGCCAGACACTTTGCTCAATCTCTGTGCATTATCTTCTCTTCATGTCAGTAGCAGTTTTGTATTTTCCCTATACCTCCTTTATCCCTGTCTTAGTTTCTTGCTGTGATAAAGACCACAGACGAAAGAAACGTGGGGAAGATGGGGTTTGTCTCAGCTTACAGTTTTAGTTCATCATTGAAGGAAGTCGGGGCACGAACTCAAGCAGGAGGCAGAAGGCAGGAACAGAAGCAGGGGCCGTGAGGAGGGCTGCTTCTCTGCTTGCTCCACACGGCTTGCTCAGTCTGCTTTCTTATACACCCGCAGGGATCCACCTGCCCGGGGGTGGTACCACCCACAGTGGAGTGGGCTCTCCTGCATCAATCACTAATCAAGAAAATTCCCCACAGACTTGCCTACAGGCCAGTCTGATGGACTCGTTTTCTCAGCCGGAGTTCCATCTTCTCTGATGTCAACTCGTATTTTGTCAACGCGTATCAAGTTGACAAAAATCTATTATTCAGCACATTTCCTTATTTTTAAAAACGTTTATTTTTTTTAATTATATGTAGTTGTGTGTGTCTATGTAGGTGAGTGTAGATATCCACGTGGGTCAGAGGCACTGGATCTCCAGGAGCTGGAGTTGTAGGTAAGCAGTTGTGAGTAGCTGGTGTGGAGTTGCTGGGAACTGAACCAGGTTTCTCTGCGAGAGCAGCATGCACTTTCGTGTGTATGGGTGTTTTGCCTGCATGTGTGTCTCTGTGCTACCTGGGTACCTAGTGACTGCAGAAGCCAGAGGCAAACATCAGATCCCCTGAAACTGGGTTACATGTCAGCTGCCATGTGGGTACTGAGGCTTGGAACCAGTGATCTTAACCTGAGCCATGACTCCTTTTAAAAAAAAAATCTTATTATTTTTTTATTTTAGCCTCTCCTTTTAAAGATTTATTTACCATTTGTGCACGTGTTTGTGTGTGTGTGTGTGCAGTTGTGTGTTATGTGTGAGTGTAGCCTGAGAGGTGCTGTGGGACACACTTGGAGATCAGACAACAGCTTTTTCCCTGTCCCTGACTCCCAAACCATTGTAGGAGTGCTGGGACCACAGGTGTTTACCACAGCCTCCAGCTGTTTTGAGGACCAAACTCAGACCATCTGGCTTATGCAGCAAGTGCCGTTACCCACGTAGCCATCTCTCTGGCTTGAGTCATGTGTCTTGGTCCCAACTGTGTACTTACATCAGGCCACCTGGCTCCCGAGTTTCAAGGATTGTCTTTTTTTTTTTCCAAGGATTGTCCTACCTCTTCCTCTTGCTTGCAGTGGGAGCGCTGTGATTATAGGCACGGGCCACTTCCTTCAACACAGGCGTCTAGGAATCCAAACCCTGGTCCTCAGACCAGCACACACAGCAAGTTCTTACCCACTGAACCATCCCCCAACTCCTCTGCTGGGGTTTGAGTTCTGAGATGATGGCTGCCCTCTGCAACAGCTTGAAGATAGATTATCTTGAGTCTTTTAGTATTGCTGGGGAGACCCATTATTAGTTTAATATTTCTTCCTGGACTGGGGTCAATATAGCATCTTCTTAGCATGCAAGAGGCCTTGGGTTCCATCTCCACACTGTGGGCTCTTTTGCTGTAGCTGATCTGTCCATTTTCATCCTGGATGCTTTAAAGGTTTGTTTTGGGTATTGTGTTTATTTGAAGTTATGCTACTTAAGATGGTTCCAGAATCTTTCGAATCTTTCATCAGCTGAGGAAGTTTCCCTGCTTTCTTTAGTTGTTGCTTTGTTTCATTTTCTGGAATTATATCTGGTGCACCTAGGGCTTGAACCCAGGGCCGTGTCCTTGCTAGGTGGGGGCTCTGTCACTGAGCTACAGCAGCCCACCATCCACCTTTCATTGTGTGTGGGCTCCAGAGAGGCAACATGTTCACATTATTGCACAACAGCCTGACACTCTGTATCTGTTGGACAACAAGTCCCCATTTATAATAATTATTATTTATTAATTTATTGTTTATTATTAATAATTTTAAATTATCATCATCATCATTATTATTATTATTGGTAGTGCTGAAGCTAGAACCCTGAAGCACACTCAACAAACCCTCTATCGTTGGGCTCCACCCCCTGGCCTTCATTTAAATTTTTGAAGATTTTGCATACTGTTCTCATGGTGTTTGCACTGTTTCACCTCCTCCATATTATTTAAGATCCTTTTTGCCTAGTGTTCATTTGGTGTCAGATTAAATCTGTCACTGTGTCTTCGTCCCCCTACTTCACAGTCCTGGGTGTGTTCTTAGAGGTATAATTAGAGGGGTCTTTTGTGCTTATTGGGCCCTTTGGACGCTCGGTCTGCTGAGGGGAAACAACCAGTTTAAGCCTCCCTGACTCCGGAACTCCCAGACCTTTTAATTTGTTCCCCCGAGTAACTGGTTTGGTACTGGCACACACTCTGGGCGTCCTGTGCACTGCAGCCTTTACAGTTCTTCCACCTCTTACCTTTGCCTTGTTTCGGCTCTAACAGGTCCAACGGGCGCTCCTCCAAGCCGAGCCTTGGAGGGCAAGGCCGGCATCATTACCTCCAACGAGTGGAGCTCTCCGGACTCCCCCGAGGGGAGCAGCATCTCTGGGGGCAGCCAGGCACTGGACAAGCCCATCGACAATGATGCAGAGGGTGTGTGGAGTCCCGATATCGAGCAAAGCTTCCAGGAGGCATTGGCCATTTACCCACCCTGCGGCCGCCGCAAAATCATCCTGTCGGACGAAGGCAAGATGTACGGTAAGACGCTTGTCAGAGCTGGGCAGAAGCTGGCCTTGTAGTTCAGTGGAAAGCATACAGTAACCTTGGGTTCCCTTCAAATGACCTCTTGGTGCCTTCTACTAGGTGTGCAGCGCTTCCTTCTGTTCTGAGTTCCAAGCACCTGAGTGAGAGAAGCTTGGGTGGGGGTGGGGGTGGTCTGAGAAGACTGCACGCCAGTAGAAAAAATTTTCCTGTTTGTTTGTTTGCCTGGGTTTTTCTGAAACTCTCTGTAGACTGGGCTGATCTAGAACTCAGAGATCCTTCTGCCTCTGCCTCCTAAATACTGGGATTAAAGGTGTGTGCCTCTGCCGCCTGTCTGAAAATTTTATGAAGATCATTGTGGGTAGAATAGACTGTCTCCACAGGGCAGGCTGAAAATTCCCTCCCCCTCTTTCCCTTTTCCTCCCTCCCTCTCTCCCTCAGCCCTTTTCCCTCTTCCCTCCCCGTCACGTGCACACGCACACACATACACACACATCATCATCATGAACAAATGCTTGGTCTCCATGCTGTCATCCTTGGATACAAAGAGTGACAAGAACAGGGCACTTCACTTGGGAGTGTCGCTCAATGGTAGAGCGCTCGCCTCACGTGAGGAACCGCCCTGCGTTTAATCCCCAGTACCACAGAAAGAAGGGAATAAAGAAAGGGAAGGGAAGATGAAGGGATTCTTTTGGGATAGGATTCCCCCCTCCTCCCTTGTTCCAACTCCCTCCTTCGTGAGTCCAGTACATGCCAAGCATTGTGGATGTCAGGTGTGGGTACAGCAGGTGTGGTCCATGTATGCAGACTGGGGACACACACGCACAGCTAACTGTTCTCTAAGGCAGGCTGTGAGGATCCACCTCCTCCAGCTTCTTGAGTGACCTGGGTGTGGAACACCACATTGAGCAGTCACGCTAGAGGACTAGCAGCCTGTGTGAGGCATATTGACTTTTGGAGGAGAGAATTCTGGGAAAGTAAAAGCTGGACCAAAACTGCACAGCTGCTGCAAGGTCTGGGTCTGGCTTCATTCAGGTATCTTCTCCCGCAGGAAACACATCATATGTTGACGGGTGGATACCCAAAGGTTTGAGAAGGCCTCTTTAACCGGTGCGCATGCCTCAGACATGAAGGTGCTATGTGGACATACAACTTAATTAAAAACCCATTACATTTATTTTTATGTGTATGTGTGTGTGCCTGAGTACATATCGGTGCACCACATGCGTGCAGTGCCCATGGAGGTCAGAAGAGACATTTGATCCCCTGGAACTGGAGTTACCAATGGTTGTGAGCTGCCGTGCGGGTGCTGGAAACCAAAGCTGGGTCCTCCACAGGAACAGTAAGTGCTCTTAAGCACCGAGCCATCTCTCCAGCCTTCCTCTTGCCTTCTTAAAAAGAAACTAGTCATTGGGTCTAGGGTATGTCTTAGTCCAACATGACCTCAGCTTCCCTAATGTACCCACAAAACCCTGTTTCTAAACCAGCTCCTGTGCTGGGCTGTGGTGTGGTTCAGTGGTGGAGTGCTGGCTCAGCATACATAGGCCCTGGTCCCATCTCCAGCATCACACACTACAAAGTGGGCCTGTGCTGAAGTTGCGGGTTGTAGTTCTGGGGGGGTGTCACTCTTCAGTGTTCCTCAGCTGACTAAACCGAAATCCAGCCACGCCCCTGGGAGGCTATAGAGCCTCATAGCTCGTCTTTTTTTTGTTTTTTTTTTGAGACAGGGTTTCTCCGTAGCTTTTGGTTCCTGTCCTGGAACTAGCTCTTGTACACCAGGCTGGCCTCGAACTCCCAGAGATCTGCCTGCCTCTGCCTCCCGAGTGCTGGGATTAAAGGCGGTGCTACCACCGCCCGGCTACAGCTCTTTTTTAACATGTAGTCTTTCCCTCGAGACCAAAGAAAGCCTTTCCTTCCTTTTCCTTTGGAAAAGTAAGAACCAGCCGGTCGGTGGTGGCGCACGCCTTTAATCCCAGCACTCAGGAGGCAGAGGCAGGCGGATCTCTGAGTTCGAGACCAGCCTGGTCTACAGAGCTAGTTCCAGGACAGGCTCCAAAGCCACAGAGAAACCCTGTCTCGAAAAACCAAAAAAAAAAAAAAAAAAGAAAAGTAAGAACCTTTCACGTCATATCCACTCCCCCCCTCCACTCCTCAGACTGTTAAAACTGCTCCCTCAGTGCCCAGAGTCTTTCAGATACTGTTAGGATGGCAACCCCTGTCCTGAGCGCTTCCTCAGGGGAGCTTCCTAAAGGAGAAAGCTGACCTATGGAGCACCCATAAGATGCCAGCTGGGGGCGGTGTGTTCTGTGGGGCATCCTCCCACGGCTGCCCCAGGACTATGAGCTCTTTGGGTGGAGAGCAAGGTAGACGCGATCATCAGCTAGGGGTGATGGTGGGGGGAGATAGCATGACTGTAGAGTTCCGTCAGCACCCTACTGGGGTAGCACAAATAATAAACACCCAGAGATAGATATTGGGGTTCAATTTGAAGATCAGAAAAGCAAGCAGCCAGCCACTGGCTCTTACCTGCACCTCAGACCGAAATGGTGAGCCTGCCTCCATGAACCCTCAGAATGGGACTGAGCTGAGAGCTGTCTCCTCCTGTCTTATATTCCTTTCTAGTGCTGGGATTAAAGGCATGTGCTGCCCGGTTTCTATGGTAAACTAGTGTGGCTGCTGGGACTAAAGGTGTGTACCACCACTGCCTGGTCTGTATGGCTGACCAGTGTGGCTATTTTACTCTCTAATCTTCAGGCAAGCTTTATTTATTAAAATACAGATGAAATATCACACATTCAGAGAATATGCAAGGACCCTGAGAAGGAATCACTGTGTAAAGAAGCAGCCGAAGTTCAGGAATCATTCCGCAGAGGGCAGGTGCTGCAGGAACTGAGAAGGCCCTGGGGAGAAGCCAGAATGCGCACAATCAGTACACTCAGCCAGGCATGGTGACTGCCATAGGTTTCTGTGCTGTGATGAAACACCTAGCCAAAAGCAAGTAGGGAAGGGTTAATTCCACTTATATTTTGACATCTCTCACGCAGGGCCAGAACCTAGAGGCAGGAGCAGAGGCCATGGGGGAGTGGCTACTGGCTTGCTCCACAAGGCTTGCTTCTGATAGAACCTAGGACCACCAGGCCAGGGGTGGCCTCACTGACAATGGGCTGGGTCTTTCCCTGTCAATCACTGATTAAGAAAATACCCTACAGGCTTGCCTGCCTACAGCCCTTTCTTAAGGAGGCATTTTCTCAACTGATGCTCCCTTCTCTCAGAGGACTCTAGCTTGTGTCAAGTTAGCATAGCAACTAACTGGCACAGTGGCCCGTGCCTGTACCCAGCACTCCAGAAAAGCAGAAGTCTGAGGCCAGCCTAGGCTACACAAGACCCTGTCTGTAAAAAAGAAGGAGCTGTTTCAGAAGACCCAAGTTCGGTTCCCAGCGCCCACATCAGGTAATTCACAGCTACCTGTAATTCTAGTTCCAGTGGATCTGAAGCCCTCTTCCGCCCTCCGTGGGTACCGGTACACATGGGACACACACACACACACACACACACACACACACACACACACACACACACACACACACACGTTTCTTATTTAAAAAACAATGGCCAGGGGGATGGCTCAGCAAGTAAAAAGCATTTGCTGCCACCAGCCTGGTGACCCCTCTTTGATCCCTGAAACTCACCTAAAAAGTCACGGAAGGCTGGAGAGATATCTCAGCTGTTAAGAGCATTGCTGCTCATGTAGAAGACCCAGGATCAGGTCCCAACATTCACGTAAACTCTAGCTCTCTGCTAGACCCCGGTAGTATCAGGCATGCATGCAGTACACGTGGAGATCACTCACTCATATACATAAAGTAGAAATAGAACAAATCTTTTAAAAATACTTACATATATATATATGTATATATATATATATATTTTTTTTTTTTTTGGATTTTTTCGAGATAGGGTTTCTCTGTAGCTTTTTGGTTCCTGTCCTGGAACTAGCTCTTGTAGACCAGGCTGGCCTCAAACTCACAGAGATCCGCCTGCCTCTGCCTCCCGAGTTCTGGGATTAAAGGCGTGTGCCACCACCGCCTGGCTATAGCTATATTTATTTATTTTACACTCCAGCTGCAGTTAGCCTTCCTTCCCTCCTCCTAGTCCCTCCCCCATGCCCCCCCCCCCCCCATCCATTCCTCCTCCATTTCTGTTCAGAAGAGGACAGGCCTTGCTTGGATATCAACAAAACATGGCATATCAAGTTGCAGTAAGACTAAGCACCTTTCATTAAAGCTTGGCAAGGTGACTCAGTATGAGGAATAGGGGCCCAGAAGCCAGCAAAAAGAGTCAGAGACAACACTTGTCCCCACTGTTAGGAGTCCCACAAGAAGACCAATCTACATAACTGTCACATATATGCAGAATGCCTAGGTCAGTCCCATGCAGGCTTCCTGGTTGTCTGTTCAGTCTCTGTGAATTCCCGTGAGCTTTTGTTAGCTGATTCTGTAAGTTTTCTTGTGTCTGTGACCCCTCTGGCTTCTATAATCCTTTCTCCCCATCTTCTACAGGATTCCCCAAGCTCTGCCTAATGTTTGCCTGTGGGTTTGCATTTGCAAAACAAATCTTTAAAAATAATTAGATGAAAGCCAGGTTGTGGTGGCACATGCCTTTAATCAATCCCAGCACTCGGGAGACAGAGGCAGGTGGATCTCTGTGAGTTCGAGGCCAACCTGGTCTACAGAGCAAGTTCCAGGATAGCCAGAGCAGTTACACAAAGAAACCCTCTGTTGAAAAACAAAACAAAACAAAACAAATGGTCAGATGAACTGGACTACATCTGTAATTGCTCGCCTATGGCAAGATGGGGGCAGTCATTCAAAAGCAGAAACAAGAAAGACCCCCTCCCTCAAAATAGTACCAGTTCCCCAAAACTGCTCTGACTTCTACCTGCACACCAAGGCATGTATGTGCCCACCCTTAAGTCACCCCAGGTCTACATGTATCTGTCACCACACCCCAGGTATGCCCATGTATGTGTGTGCATGTGTACACACATGGGCTCTCTCTCTCTCACACACACACATGAACAAAAACACACTAAAAATGAATTTAATTGGCTCTGTGGCCCAGGGTCTTTGGCTGCTGTAGGTTTAGTGACATTGTATAATTCACACTGTTGCTGAGGTCGCCACACTCTTAACTGCAGAAACCACCATCCCAGAGTGGAGCTCAGTACCCCTTAAACAGTAGTTCCTTATTCTCTTCCTCCTTCGTCCTCCCTCCCTCCTCCTCCTCCTCCTCCTCCTCCTCCTTCCACTTATCACCCTACTTTCGTGTTATATGTGTCAGAATTTCCATCCATCGCACATAGGTATCATACCTCATCTCTTAGCTGATACTTAGATTTCTCTAGTGATTGTGGGTAGCCAATTCTTTCCCTACTTTACATGTAAAGATGTGGGGGTTAGGAAAATCTCTCAGGTAGTGAGCAGAGCGAGCCTAGCAGCCACCACCTCTTGCCCTCATTCTGAACTCTGCCTGGCCTTGGGTCAGGTGGGTCAGCCTCTGGACAAGGGGACAGGAGCGTCCTGCTCCATCTGATGACTCACCTGGCCTGCATGAAGGGAGGTCTCTCTGTGAGCCAGACCCTGGCTTACCCTGGTCTCTTTTTACCAGCTTGGGGGCAGCCAGCACAGCTGGGAGGTATAGATAGCTCTGAGCTCACTGCAGTGTGTGGGGCAGGCCCCCAGGGAGGCTGACTCAGACCTCCTCTGCCTCTGGCTGTGCTCCTCTGCTCCTCTCATCTTCCCTGGGGGACCCGTGGTGCGCTATCTTCACCCCTAGCCAGCTGCCAGCAGGCCCAAGAGGCCTGTCTTTACACTTCCTGCTTGGGGAGATCATCTCCCAAGTGGACCAGCCAGTGGGACCCGTCGTCAGCTGACAGCAGATCCTAGAGCTGGGGCAGTGGCCTCAGTGTTTTGAGGACAGGGATTAGGCCTGTTACCAGCTCAGGCCACCGTACACCCGAGCAGAAGCCACCGACCAGAGCCAGGCAGACATGCAGATGACACGCAGAACCGCAACACGGATTAGCACCTGTTATTTCTGAGCCGAGGCACCGATACTTGTTGGCTTTGGCCCCCCGACTTGAACCCTTCTCATCTCTCCTGGACCAGCTCCCATGCCTGGGGAGCTCACCTCCTGCTTACTGCTCCCGGCCTTCACTTTTGCCCTGTCACTGTGTGACCCTCACTCTGTTACTGCCCATCCTACTCCTGACCTCCTTCGGCCAGCTCGGCCGCTGGGCCCTGGGAACAGAGGTAGGGAGGAAAGAGTGACATTTCTACTCCGCCCCCCCCCCCCCCTTCTCCTTCTGCCCCTTCCCTTCTTCCTCTTCTTAGCAGCTTTACCAAGTGGCCATCGTTCTTCCTCCTCGCTGAGGCTAGCGCGCTCCTGAATCGTTTGCATCTGTTTTTTCTAGTCCCAGCCTTCACCTACCTGGAGGTGGCTCTGCACAACTGAAGTTTTCTGCCCCTGCTTTCATTCCCTGTCTCTTTTGGTTTCTGTGCTGTATCCTTGGCGTGTTAGTCTTATGAAGCATCCATCTCTAACCTAGCTGGAGTGGGGGTCGGGGGGCTTTCTGTCCTCCATGACTCCATGTTAATGAGATAGTCAAGAGAAATACTGTTTGCAAGTGACCCAGACAGGCATGTAGGGTGTAGCCAAGAAAGCAGAAAAGGCTGGGTTGTCTTGGACATTTCTGGAAGGAAGTGGAGCCTGATCTGGGGGTGGGGGTGGCAAACGTGCTCTAGGCAAAGGAACTGGGGTGCTGCACCAGCTCACAGGTAGGATTTGGCTTGGTGGCTTCGAGAGACCAAAGTGGAGCAGCTAAACAGAACCCTATCAGGAAGATCCTCTCATTTAGAGATGAGTGCTACACCTGTTACAAGGCTAGACCTTGGTAGCCTAGGGCTGGACTCTTGTCAAGACTCTATTTACTGAGGGATGGGGCAGAGACTGGGAGCTCAGCCTGGAAGACTGGGCATCCTACTGTGTCAATGCCATGACATAGTTCCTGGTGTCTTAGTTTGCCGTCCATTGCTGCAGCTAAGCAACTTAGGAAAGGGCTTAGTGGACTTAGAAGTTACGGTCCGTCATCAAGAGAAGCCACTGAAGCAGATACCATGGAGGGATGCTCCTTACTGTCTTGCTCCTCGTGGTTTGCTCAGCCTTTTTTTTTTTTTTTCATACAACTGAGGACCACCAGCCCATGAGTATAGGCCAGTCTTATGGGGGCATTTTTTTTTTTCAGTGGCAGTTCCATTTTCCCAGACAACTCTAGCTGTGTCAAGTTGATGAAAAACTAACGAGAACCTGGGGCTTTTGCCCTTTTCATTGTTACTTTTTGTGTTTCCAGCTCTTCCAATGGTCCTCTGAGGCCACCGCCCTTTTCTGGCTTCGAGAGGCCTATGGAAGAAGATTCTTCTACTTATGCCGCCCCGATGGCAGGTGTGATCTGGAGCAAGACTTAACCTTGCTAAACATTGTGTTTCTCTTCTGTAGAATGTGTTGGTGATATGGCCAGCTCTGACAGGAGTGTTTTGAATTCCTTTATTTCATGGCAGGAATATGGCTGTTAAGCTGTTTGTATGGACAATGGTCAACACTGTTAAATATAGTCACAGCTTTTTATTATATTTAAAAGTTTGGGGGGCTGGCTCAGTGGGTAAGAGTACTTCCTGTGCAAGGATGAGGATCTGAGTTCAAATTTTAAGCATCTGTGTAAAATGTCACACGTGGCCACAGTGCCTGGTGGGTAGAGACAGGAGGGTCAACAGAGCTTCCCAGCCTGTCTTCATATCCATTGAGAGACCCTGTCTCCAGGGAGTGAGGTGGGGAGTGATGGAGCAGGACATCTGCCATTCTTGTCTCACCTCTGCGTTTGGATATACACACCCGCATTGCATAACACAACATAATTATTTTAAATTACACGTCATTGATTTATTTTGTGTGCTTGTGTGTGTCTATGTGTGCCCATGTGCATGGCATGTGGGCGGAGGTCTGAGGATAGCTTTCGGCAGTCGACGTTGTACCCATCAAACTATAACTGCTCATTATTTTGGGCCCTGGCAGCCTCTATAACTTTTTTTTTTTTTTTGTCTTTTGAGACAGGGTTTCCCTGTGATCCACCTGCCTCTGCCTCCCGAGTGCTGGGATAAAAGGCAAGTTTTATTTATCTTACTTTCTAATCTTTGTGGATTGGCTTCAGAGTGGTAGAATCAACATTTGCTTCAGTGTTTGTGAAGGTTTTGTTTGGGTTTTGTGTCGAGGAGAGAAGACAGGACTTTGTCCTTACGAAACACATGACCTGTCTCTGAGCTACAGCCCTAGCCCAAATGTCTGGCTTGCTAGCCCATCATCGACCAAGGGACTGCTGTGTTTGTGTCCTGGCTGTTAGGACACTGCCAGTGAGCATTAGTGTGGCGGTGTCTGAGCCCTGCTCTGCAACTCCTTTGGGAATCCAGCAGATGGAGGAAGGAACTGTTGGCTGCCATGGTGATTTTGTGTTTAACTCTTAAAAACAATGGTTAGCTGGGTGTGGTGGTGCACGCCTTTAGTCCCAGCACTCAGGAGGCAGAGGCAGGAAAAACTCTCTTAGTTTGAGGTATGCATGGTATCCATATGGATTTCCAGGACAGACAAGGCTACGTAATGAAGCCGTGTCTCAAAACAAGCAAGCAAGCAAACAAAAATGTTTACTATTATTTTCTTTTGCTGTGATGAAAAATAGTCTCACAGAAGCACTTAAAGGAGAAAGTGTATTTGGGCTAAAAGTTCCAAGTTACAGTCCACTGTGGAGGGAAGCCATGAGAGCAGGCGCTTGGGGCACCTGGTGGTGACATTGCATCCACAAGTAAGAAGTAGAGAATGGTTAACTTTTAAATAAAAAAATTAAGTTTTTATTCTATGTATACGGGTACTTTCTGTGTACCACACACATGCCTGTTGCTTATGAAAGCCAGAAGGAGGACATTGGGTCTCCTGGGACTGGAGTTCCAGGTGGTCCAGAGCAAGCACGTGGATGCTGGGAATTGACACTTCATCCTCTGGAAGAACAGAAGTGCTCTTAACTTCTAAGCCATCTCTCCAGGTTTCTGTGGGGGGGGGGATGGCAAGGGGTACAGTGAGAGTATAGTCGGAATTTTCTGTCGTGCCAGCCAGCTCCCAAATAACCACACACAGACATATTAATTATGAATGCTTGGTCGATATCTTAGGCTTGTTACTAACTAGTTTTTACAATTTAAATCAACCCATATTTCTTATCTGTGTTTTATCATGAGGCTCCTGGTATCTTTCCTCAGTATGGCATGTTTATCTTGCTTCTGGTGACTCCTCCCTTTATCCCAGTACCACCTCCCTGCCCACAAGCCCTGCCTAACCTCTTCTTGTCTAGCTACTGGGCACTGGGCATTTAGCTCTTTGTTAAACCAATGAGAACAACACATCTTCAAGTGTACGAAAAGGTCACTCCACACAGGGTGACATTCATGTCATGGAACTCTCGTGAAGTTCAGAGGACCGCCTGCAGCTCCCACAGATGGCTGGTTCTCTTCCTCTACCATGTGTGTCCCAGGAACTAAGCTCGGGGTGTCAGTCTTGGCAACACTATCCTTACCTACTGTCTCACCAGCTCCAAGAGCGACGAATTCTTGTGCTCGGCTTTCCCTCTTTCCATCCATCCAACTCTAAGAATGGTGCTGCCCTTTTAGGGTTGTTCTGTCGAACTCAGTATAATCAAGATAATGCCTTGCAGGCAAGTAATCTAAGTAATCCCTCATGGGTGTGCCTAGAGATTCTAGATCAAGTTGACAGTAGTAACCCATTTCCCATAGTGAATGTGCCACTTTATACCATCCCCACCCCAGTGAGGCAGAAGGTTCCAGTTTTTCCACATGCTTGCCAACCTGGTTATTTTTCCCTTTCTGTTGGTAGCCATGTGAGTCGGTGTGAGGTGGTGTCTTGTAACAGTGATGCTCAGTGATGCCGAATACCTTTTCACATGGATGCTGTCTCCCAGGCAACTGTGATGATGAGCGCTCCCCTCCCCCCACAGTTAGGAGCCTTACTGGGCAGAGAAGATGTAGACCTGAGAGTAGAAGCCCTTTCTCTCCACCAGCTCCATGTTTAATGGGGACTGTGGCGCAGAGCTCAACCAAGGAACATGAAGCCCCAAACTGTCACCTGGGGAGTGGAGGTGGGGACAGGCAAGCTCTTGGGGATGCCAGCCAACAAGGATTTCACCACAAGTCTTGGAGCCCATTCAGGGATGATGGTCGTAGTAGCTCAGGGTTAAGTCCCATTGCTGTGTTCACCTCGACAAATAAGCTCCTTCCCCAGCCCTCTGGTGTCAAGGGATCTTAGGAGAGAGAGGCTCCCGTACCATCCAGATTAGGGCATAGCTTCTCCTTCCTGGGCCCCAGCCTACGAGAGGGGATGATGATACAGGACTCAGAGAAAGGGCTGACTCTCTGGAGAGACCTCAGTGGATGCTTTAGATTCTTAGCCCATCTTGATTTTTAAAACTTACTGCATTCATTACAATAGAGCAATGTATAGCAGGATAATATGATAGGGTAATTAACAGCAGTACCAACCAGAGAGGGACCTGACAGTCTGGGGAAAGATGGCTGCCTGCGCTGGCCTCCCGCTAAGCAGCTGGGTCTTTACTTCCTTTTTTAATTAATTTATTTATTTATTAAAAATTTTCACCTCCTCCCCTCTTCCCATTTCCCTCCCCCTCCCTCTCCAGTCCTAAGACCAGTCAGGGTTTCCTGCCAGTCTTTACTTCTTTGATGCTGTTTTTATGTTTTTACGGCTGGTGTGGAGAGAAGAGACTGCCCTGCCCTGGGAAATGGGACGTAGAAGTGACTGTTCCAGGAAGACAGCAGATCTGGTGGAAGTGTGTCTAGGTCCAGGCCCAGGCTGGCTGGTAGGGTTTGCGGGAAGTAGAGAGGTCATGAGAAGACCGTGCTAATTCCTCATCAGAGATCCCCACCCTCAAGGCTGTGGTCAGGCCAAGACATTCCACTCTTGTTGGGCCGTCCTTCCTTCCCATGGCGGGCCATGGATCTGAGGCTGCATGTGCTAGTTCTTGGACACATGTTCTCTGACAGATGGGCCCACCATCTGTCTGGTGGGGATGTCCTTCCCAGCCTCTCCCAGGTCCTCTCTGGGGTGGGCCAAGACCACCTGCCACATTGCAATGTCCAGCTGCTCAGGGCCCCCTCCGAAGGCCAGGATGACCTCCTACGTCACTGGCTTATGAACTCAACTGCGGAGGTTATACAACTGGTGGCAGGGCTGGGACAGGGACATGTGTCTCTTTCTCTCTCTCCCTCTGAATTATCTGAACTTTCTATCCTGTCCTTGCTCTTTTCCTCCACATCCCCTCCCCCCTTTTTTCTCTTTAGGTGGGAGGTATTTTTGAGACCTACCACTGTATAGCTCAGGCTAACCTTAAATTCACTCTGTAGTATAGTCAGGCTTTCAACTAAAAATCCTCCTGCCTCAGTGCTGAAATTACAGGTGTGCTCCACCATTCCTGGTGTTCCTGCAGGTTTCTTCTGGTCAAGATTCCTTTTACTAGCTTGACATACTTTGGGAGTTCTCTCTCTAGGAGCGTTTTCCTGCCTCCCACACCCATCACCCCAGACGTTCTTCATCCTGCTTAGCCATCCCTTTTCCCTTAAATAAATACATAATAAGTAACTCTTGAAAATAAACAAGAAATGAGAAATAAAAGCAAGAGGGTCTGAGGCCCGTCCTTGTAAATTTGAATCTCAGTCACTTGAGCTTGAATAACTCACCAACCCTGCCCATCTGTAGCGTGGAGGGGACGACACTAACTGCATAAAACTGTGTGGGGATGTCATGTGGGGATGCAAACGCAGCTGGGGCTTCCATATCTGTGTCTATGTGAATACTTCTGCTGATACGACAGAGTGTCTGGGTACTGCTGATAGCACTACAGGAGTCAAAGGGAAGAAAGAGCTAATGGTTGCTCTGTGTGTATCAGTGTGAATTGGATGATAACCGGTGTGAACTGGATAATACCGTTCTGGATGCAGCGAGTGGCTGCAGTGACCTTTCCCGTGGGACAGGAGGGAAACTGTTTCTCTTGGCTCCAACACCCTCCGAAACTCCACTTCCATGCTAGGGCACTCACCTCTGCCTGCATCTCCTCCGGCAAGGGCCTTGATGGAGTGAACAGCAAGGAGACAGGAGAGGGAATCCAAGGTTGTGGACAGCGTACTGAGCAAACACAGGACAGACACTGTGTGACCAACCCTTAGGCATGGAATTAAAAATGGCCCTTCCCAGGAGAGAAGGGAGAATTTGTGCTTTTGGAGGCTAGGGAATGTGGAGATGATAGAGGTTTGGAGACCCCACTGGGCAGGAGGAAGTTCTCCACAGCAAGGTGTCTACTTCAAAATTATTGACAGCTCTTTTTTTTTTAATTGTTGAATTGGGTCCTGTTTTATAGCCTTGACTGACCTGGAAATTTATTAGGTAGTCTAGTCTGGTCTTTAAACTCGAAATGATCCTCCTGCCTCTCTCTCTCCTGAATTACATACCTGGCTAATTTTTTTAAGGAACCAGAGGTGGTAACACACTGGTCATACCAGCACTTGGGAGGCTGAGGTAATGTTGGCTTTTTGCACTGAGTGTTTCCCTGGGCTTGGCAGAAGGTCTCAGCCAGCCTTCGGTGGCCTAGCCTGTAAGAGACATTTCCCAGCATCCCCTTGGGTCTTGCTTGGTGCCACAAGCAAGTGGCTTGGGCAGTAGTCACCCCTACATCTGTTAATGGATGATTTGAGTGACATTTTTTCAGCTAATTGTTTTATTTAGAAAGTAGGTGGTGTGACCCATAGTTGTAAGGAGAGGTGGGCTTCCTCTGAATGCATGAGCTGACATCACAGGAGTCCCTGCTTGCTTGTGCATCTACCACACCCCTAAACCTAATTCCTTATTATTCAGGCTGACCTTGCTGAAGATGACCCTGAACTTTTTTTTTTCCAGACAAGGTTTCTTTGTGTAGAGCTCGCTGTCCTGAAGCTTCTCTGTAGACCACCCACCTCTGCCTCCCAGGTGTTGGGATTAAAGGCATCTGCCATCATTGCTGAGCAGACTCCAAACTTCTTTTTTAAAGGAAGTTTGAACTTCAATTTAAAATATATATATCCAGCCGGGCGATGGTGGCGCACGCCTTTAATCCCAGCACTCGGGAGGCAGAGGCAGGCGGATCTCTGTGAGTTCGAGACCA
>NW_004949099.1:41361489-41362625 GCF_000317375.1 Microtus ochrogaster | reverse complement strand
ATATATATATATATACACACACATATATATATATATCCAATTTATTTTTTTAAATTTAAATTACATTTATTTATTTGTGTGGATGTTTGTGGGTGGATGTGGGCATGCCACAGTGTTTGTGATGAGGCCAGAGGATTACTCCACTCCCTCCAAGTGGGTCCTGGCACTTGAATTCAGGTCTTCACAGCTAGCCCCTCGACCTGCTGAGCCACTTTTGTGATCTGTTTATTTGATTGATTGGTTCGCTGGTTGATGTGTATGTGTAGGTACACACATGCTATAACATGTATGCGGAAGTCAGAGGACAAGTGGTTTTCTCTTTCCACCTTTACAACTCCGGTTGTTAGGCTGTGAGAAAAATGCTCCTACCTACGTAGCCATCTGGAGATCCTGATGACTTTGAGCTTCTGATCCTCCTGCCTCTACCTCCACAGTGTGAGAACTGTAGGCATGAACCACCACACCTGGTTTGTGTAGTGCTGGAGGGCAGGACTGAACACTGGGCTCCCTGCATGATAGTTGAGTATTCTATTAACTGAGCTATATAGTCTCCCCGTGATATTTGTTGTTTTGAGAAGGGTCTCACTATGTAGCTCTGGCTGATAGCCTTGAACTCTGCCTCTGTCTCCAGACTGCTGAGATTAAAAATAGATACAACTCCTGGCTCTAAGATTTATTTGAACTTATTTATTTGAATCTGTGTGTGCCTTCATGAGAGTCTGCATTCTGTAGAGCACAGAAGAGGGTCTAGGCTTCCCATGGAACTAGAGTTATGAGATGTTGGTGCTGGGAACTGAACAGGGCTCTTTTGCAAGAATGGTGGATGCTCTTAGGGCATTGCGCCACCTCTTCAGCCCCCACCTCCTTTAACACAGATTGCGGGTGTGAGCCGCCACACCCAGATCCTGGACTTTTAAAGTTTGTTTCTGTTATTGTTTTAAATGTTTGATGAGTAGGTTTATTTAGGAAAATTAAGTAGAGAACTCCCAAGATTGAGAGGAGTGCCAAGGGAAAAATACCTTTAGTTGAAGAATAATGTGTGTGAGTGTGTGTGTGTGAGTGTGTGTGTGTGTGAGTGTGTGTGTGTGTGTGTGTGTGTGTGAGTGTGTGTGAGTGTGTGTGTGTGAGTGTGTGTG
>NW_004949099.1:41331453-41361389 GCF_000317375.1 Microtus ochrogaster | reverse complement strand
GAGAGTGTGTGTGAGTGTGTGTGTGTGTGTGTATGAGTGTGTGTGTGTCTGTAGCACACATGTGGAAGTCCGAGAACAATTTCTGAGTATCATTTCTCTTCTTCCACCATGGGTCTGGGAATCAGACTCAGGTCGTCAGGCATGGCACCTCCTTGGCTCCTAAACTTAATCTTCAAGGCATCTTATTGAAGTGTCAATGACATGTGCTTAGGGCCTACGTGGTGATAAGTTTGGGCAGATGTGGGGACCTGTGAAGATATTGCCACCATCAAAATAGTAAGCATCCATCACTGTCCAAGAGGTTGGCTTTTTTTTCCCCCTCAGTGTTAATGACAAGACCTAGGACCCTGTGCATGCTTAGCTCTACCCCTAAGGCGCACACGCCCCTAGCCAAGCATTTTCAAACCTAATTTTGTGTTTGTAGTTCTCGCCTTCTCCTTCTTCTTGCCAAAGAGAGTCTCCTGTGTTTTAAATGCTTTTGGCTCCATAGAATTCCCATTGCTTATGTATAACAAAAGCTCCTCTGAGAGTAAGATAAAGTGTGCCTTGGGAATGAGGAATAACCTAAAGGCACTGCTTGACTTCATTTAGCTCCCCTGTTCGTCTCTGAAGGCAAAACCCGTGTCCCGGATAGTTGATCTCCTTACCATTTAATTCTCTCCTTTTTCTGTTGTTGTTGTTGTTGTTGTTTTTTTTTTTTTTCGAGACAGGATTTCTCTGTGGCTTTGGAGCCTGTCCTGGAACTAGCTCTATAGACCAGGCTGGTCTCGAACTCACAGAGATCCGCCTGCCTCTGCCTCCCGAGTGCTGGGATTAAAGGCGTGCACCACCAACCCCCCAGCTTTTTCTGTTGTTTTTGTTTTTTCAAGACAGGGTTTCTCTGTGTAGTCCTGGCTGTCCTGACACTTACTTTGCAGACCAGGCTGTCCTTGAAGTAGGGGATCTGCCTGCATCTCCCTCCCAAGTGCCAATACTGACCAACTACCATTTAGTTCTTTTTTTTTTTAAAGAGATATTTATTGAGAGCTTACAATATGCAGACAGTTTTTTAAATGTATGTGTGGTGTGCATGTATGTTTGTCTCCCTGCGTGTTGATATTGACAGTCTTCATTGATCACTCTGTCCTGTTTACTCTCACATTGAACCCAGAGTTTGCTGACATGAACTAGTTGAGACATCCGGGTTGCTTCAGGGTCTAGGTTGCTTCGGGGGACCCTGTGTCCACCTTCCAAGCTACCAAGCTTGCCTGGAAATGACCTGGGTTCATCTGAACTCCAATCCACTCACTTATACAACTGTTTTATCCACAGAGTCATCTCCCCAACCTTCCAGGGATTTCCCTAGGTGTCTGATATAGACAAATAGCGAGCACCCGAGTGCATTCTCAGGGTGCCCAGAATATCAGTAGATCCCATGGCACATGGAGGGAAATGAGGACGGCAGGAAGCACAGGCTGAGGTGTGCTGATGGGCGGGGCATCCTTGCCCTCGTATCGTGGTCAGGGAAGATGTCACAAGAGTCGTCCATCTCCACCCAGGCTATGAGGCCATTCTAGACACTGTCAGGAACATGAAGAAGGTGAGAGTCTGTGGAAGGACGGCAAGCACAAAGCCTAGTGGGCAAGCGGGCCCAGCGTGTCCTAGGAAGCAGCTCAGAGTGGCAGATGGGTGACATCAGAGAGGTGGCTGAGCTGGTATGAGGGTGGATAGATCCTTCGGATACATCCTGGCCTTTGGAGGGACTTGAACTGTGTGTGTGTGTGTCTGTCTGTGTGTCTGTGTGTGTGTCTGTGTAGAGTGTGTGTCTCTCTGTGTGTATATGTGTGTCTGTGCGTGTGCATCTGTGTGTGTGTATAGGTGTGCATCTGTGTGTGTCTGTGTGCCTGTATGTGTGTCTGTGTCTGTGTAGAGTGTGTGTCTCTCTGTGTGTATATGTGTGTCTGTGCGTGTGTGTCTGTGTGTCTGTATGTGTGTATGTGTATATGTGTGCCTGTATGTGTGCATGTGTGTGTGTATATTTGTGTCTGTGTAGAGTGTGTCTGTATGTGTGTGTGCGCGCGCCTGTGTCTGTGTAGAGTGTGTGGTGTGCATGTGTGTCTGTGTGTGTTCTATATGTGTGTCTGTGTAGAGTATGTGTTTGTCTCTGTGTGTGTGTGTGTCTGTGTGTTCTATGTGTGTCTGTGTAGAGTATGTGTTTGTCTCTGTGTGTGTCTATATGTGTATGTGTGTCTGTGTGCCTGTATGTGTGTATGTGTGTGTGCATCTGTGTGTCTGTATATGTGTGTGCATCTGTGTGTGTCTTTGTAGAGTGTGTGTGTCAGTGTGCCTATATGTGTGCATCTGTGTGTGTCTGTCTTTTGTAGGGTTCCTTGTTGTACACTGGGTAAGAGCTCTGTCCCCAGCTTTCTTCACCACTTGTTTTTCCCCCTCAAGAAACTCTGTCTGATGTGGCTTAAGCTGGTGTTCCTGGCAGAAGCAATCCTCCTGCCTCTCAGCCTCCCAAGTAGCTGAGACTCCAACCCTGCCACAACACCTGGCAGAACTGGGACCCTTCCTTTAAGGAGGATGGGAAGCCAGGGCAGCACTTTTTGGATTTTAGTAGACATGTCAGCTGCTGAGCCGAGAATAGCCTGAAACAGGAAGCCAGGTGGAGGAGATTAATAATCCAGGCCAGCGCGCGTGATGGTTTGGACCCCAGGACTGAGGAGGGGAAAAGAGGCCTAGTCCTATCACAGTAGAACAGCGATAGACTCGGTCATTCCTGCATTGATCTCATTCATCTGGTGCCAAACACTGGCGACGTTAACATGTTTGTTGTATGAACCATGGTCTCATTGTGTAGCCCAGGCTGACCTGTAATTCCTGATCCTCCTGCTTCAGTTTCTTAAGTGCTGGGTTGCAGGCCTGTGCCCCCCATTCCCAGCTTTGGAGGTGCAGGCTGGAGTGGGAACAGCTGAAGCTTGAGTGTATTCTTTCCCTCTGGGGTGCTGAGAATAATGGGCACAGATAACTGATAAGCAGCCAAGGCATGAGAGAGAGGATCAGTCCAGGAACTATTTCCCAGATGCTCCCCGAGGTTCCTAACATCTCCTGCTGTGCTGGCTAGCTCTCTCTCAACTTGACACATGCTAGTCACCAGTGAGGAAGGATTCTCAATGGAGAAAATGTCTCCTTAAGATGAACTACAGGCAAGCCTGGAGACATTTTCTTCATTAGTGATTGACGTGAGGCCCAGCCCATTGTGGGCGGTGCCACCCCTAGTCTGGTGGTCCTGGGTTCTATAAGAAAGCAGGCTAAGAGAAACCCTGTCTTGAAAAACAAACAAAAAAACCAACCAAACAAATAAAAAACCAAGAAAGCAGGCTAAGCAAATTATGAGGAACAAGCCAGTAAGCAGCACTCCTCCATGGCTTCGACATCAGCTCCTACCTCCATCTTCCTGCCCTGTTTGAGTTCCTGTCCTGACTTCCTTTGATGATAAGTTGTGATGTGGAAGTATAAGTCAAATAAACCCTTTCCTCTCCATGTGGCGTTGGTCCTGGTGTTCCAATGCAGCATAGTTACCCTGCCTAAGACGCCTATCTTCCCTGCCATTCTGCTGTCCCACCACCAACTCGGAGGCTCACCACCATGTCTCCAGGCTTGGATTGGCCTGTGGCTTTCAGGAACCTCTTCTCTGTCACCCCAGCTTATCCCTGGCCTTCGTCTCTGAACTCTGGTCACTTCTTTAGGCTGAGAATGTGTTCTCCCTCCTGAGGAAGAGATTGACTGGGCTACAGTAGACTTGTCCTCCTGCCCCTTATCCTGCCTTAAACAAACAAACAAATAAAAGGTTGGGTTTTCTCCGTAGCCCAGGTTGGACTCAAACTTGAGGCAATTTTCCCACACTGGGCTCTTAAGTGCTGGTATGATAGATATGGCCCCCATGCCTGGTCAGAGTCCTTTTTCAGCTGGTATTAAGCTCAGCATCCTAAGGCAGTAGAAATTTGTGTGGTCAAATATAGAAGAAAGACTTTAAATTAGACTGAGCTAGACTAGAAGGCGACCGGGCGGAGGTCCATGGAGGGAAGTGACTTGCTGTGGTCTCACAGCCCCTTTGTGGAGCTGCAAGTTCAAACCTGGTTCCCTAAACCACAGGTTTGTGGTTCTTTTTCTGTAACCAACCAAGGGTGGCTTAGGCCTCCTGTTTCATAGCTGCAGCACAATCACCTTGAGTAAGACACAGAGTAGACCTGGCCGTTCATTGGAAAAGCACCTATGGAATCTGTTTCTCTCAAGGCTTTGAGAAGAGACATCTTTCAGGACTCAGATTTATAGGTGTAGACTAGCTCACAGAGTGCCCGGGAGCCTGATTCTCTACTCCTTCCTTCCTTCCTTGGACACAGACAAGTCAGAGTTCTCAGGCCAGCACATCTTCCTGGCAGTTGAGGACTCTTAATTTGGACTTGGCCATGGGAAAAGGTCAGCTTGGGGGCCAGTCTGGCTTTGGCCAAGTTCTCCAGTTACAGCCCAGGTGGCAGGCAGCCTGTTCGCCTTACCTGCCCCTGCAGCAGCAGCTTCCTCACATGGCCACTCCAGCCTCAGCTGACAGGGCAGGCCTCCGCTATGCCCTCGGGCTTAGATGTAGAACAAAAAGGTAATAGGTTTCTTTACTTCAGTTTTCCCTTTCCCTCATCCAATGCTCTCCCTCCGTCCCTCCGTCCCTCCCTCCCTTTCTCCCTTTCTCCTTTTTTGAGACAGGGTTTCTCTGTACAGCCCTGGCTATCCTGGAACTAGCTCTGTAGACCAAGCTGTCCTTGAACTCACAGAGGTCCACCTGCCTCAGCCTCCCAAGTGCTAGGATTAAAGGTGTGCACCACCACCACCCAGCCATCTGATGTTCTCTGTTCTTTCCTTTTATCCTACCCAGTGGCCATGGTTCCACTGAGGTTCACATGCTCCCCAGGCCTGAACTCAACCCTCATCCTCAAACACAACTGTTTCCAGCATACACTGCTCCGTTATGTGGACATATGTCCCCTAACCTAGGTGCTGAGTTCTGATAAGAGGACGGAGGCAGGAGAATCAGGGATGGACAGTTCCTATCCAGCCAGGGCTAGATAGCAATACCTTTCCCCCCAAAAGCAAACAAATACACACATAAAAGAAAATAACAACTATAAAACGAGGCTGAGGATGTAGCTTAGGTGGCAGAGGGCTTCCCCAGCATACACAATGCTCTAGGTTTGGTTTCCAGCACTGTGTAAAGCCTGGCATGGTGGCACAGGCCTCCAGCACTGTGGTAGAGGGCTTCTCCAGCATACACAATGTTCTAGGCTTGGTTTCTAAGTCGCCTGGGTTTGTTTTTGTTTTTGTGAGGCCAGATTGGAACAAAGTCCTTGTACCTGCTACGCAAACCTCAGCACTAGACTACTTCTCCTGGGAGCTCTTTCTGTATGAAGAGGCAGCACTCCTCCCTGGCAACTCTGAGAGTCTCAGTACGACACCTCCCATGGCCCTGGTTGCCCATTGGTGCGGGAGAATTGTCTGTATTCTGTCGCTCATGTTTCAAATAAACGCTGATTGGCCAGGCAGGAAGTATAGGTTTGAAAACCAGACAGGAAATAGAAATGATGTAATGAGAACAGGAGATTCTGGGAAGGAGGAAGTTGATTCCTCCCACTCCTGCCCAGACCACCGAAGCAGCAGAATGTGATCTGCCCCACTGAAAAGAGGTACTGAGCCACATGGCTAACATAGATTAGAAAAATGGGTTAATCAAGATGTGAGTTAACCAGTGAGAGGCTAGAGCTAATGGGCCAATCAACTTATAATTTATGGAGACCTATGTGTGATTTTCTTTGGGGCTTAACAGTTGTGGGGTACTTGGCAGGATAAAAACCCCAACAACAAGCAGGCCCCATTCATGTTACCGCCCACCAACCATCTTTAAGGTCCTCCTTATTCCCAGAGGCAGCATAAACTATAATAGTCTCCTGGGCCAGGTACACCTCACACAGAAAGCCCGGGAGGGGCCACAGTGTTTAAGCAGCCACTGTGGGATGAGGTTGGACAGAGTGGCAGTGGCCCATGTGTCCTGATTCTATTCTTGTCAAATCGCCCATTTGTTCAGTAAGACTGATGTCTCCTCTCACTCCTGGGATGTCCCTGTGCTCAAAGAGGGCGGGAGAGAATGAACTGCAGAGCCTTCTTTCCAAGTCCCTCCCAAGGTGGGCAGAGCGAAAAGCCCACTCTCAAATGCTCCTAACTGAGAGGTTGTGGGTGTCTCTGCAGGTCGGAATGAGCTGATTGCACGCTACATCAAGCTCCGCACAGGGAAGACCCGCACCAGGAAGCAGGTAAGGCCGGAAAGATCACCCCACCCACCACACCTACGCCCATGGGGGTAGAAGTGGCACCCACTCATCTGGGTTCCTGGGTCCATCCCTTTTCTAGAGAGTCAAACTCCCTCTCCAGGGTACTAGGGGGAGAAGAAGCACATTGTTCACTGGGCAGCACTGCTGGGCTCACAGTGAACTGGGCCAGGCAGGAGTGAGCTCCCCACAAGGACTGAGGGTTGGGGAAGCATAAGCAGTCTGGAGGTAAGGACAGGAATTCTCTCTTTCTACAATAGGTCTCCAGCCACATCCAGGTGCTTGCCCGCCGAAAAGCCCGGGAGATCCAGGCCAAACTCAAGGTGAGGAAAACAGTGTCAGCAGAGAGGGAACCCTGGGACTTGGGGGCAGTGGGGCTTTCCAGAAGCTGGGACTCTTTTTCCAGTTGGGAAAGTCAACCCTGTGGGCTCAGGGGTTTCCACTGTGCTGAGCCTATGTGCTTTTTGCCATTAAGGACAGTCAGGTCTAGGCCTGTGGCCTCTCTGTAGATCTGTGTATACGTACACGGGTGATCGTACACGGGTGATGGCCTCCTGCTGGGCCTGACCTGGGAGTTAGTGTTGAAGGGCCACACTTAGCATCTCTGTTCCCTCTGTGTTCTCTGAGATGACACTTCCATCCCCTCCCCAGACCCCCTTCAGTGTAAGGCCAGTTGCATGTGGGTCCTCTTAGGAAGACAGTCCTCCGGACTCTGGGCCCAGGCCTTCTGGGGAGCACTAGGAATGAGTGAATTCTCCATCATCTGGCCACTTGGGAGGAAGGCCTAATGCTTGAATGCTTGGATTAGAC
Organism: Microtus ochrogaster; assembly: GCF_000317375.1. Lineage (NCBI taxonomy): Eukaryota > Metazoa > Chordata > Mammalia > Rodentia > Cricetidae > Microtus > Microtus ochrogaster. Next base: position 41,354,226 of record NW_004949099.1, on the reverse strand, counting down.
CAGTAAATACATCATTGTTGAAGCAATGAGACTCTTCGTTTTAATTTTCTCAAACAAAATCTCAGTTCATTATGCCTTCCAGTGGGTCATTCTGGTTGTAGCCAGTTTGGCAAAGAGTAGACCATAACTCCCATAGTTAGCACCCCAACTCCTGAGCAGTCTCTCATACCTAAGGAAGAACTCTGTACTGCCTCAGAGCCCAGTTTAAAAGCTGCTGGGCTGGATCACCTCACACTGTCCTGTCCATCACCTCTTCTTTTGGAGGTGGGTGGTAGTGGTGGTTTTAAGACAGGGTTTCTCTGGGTAGCCCTAGCTGTCCTAGAACTCACTCTGTAGCCCAGGCTAGCCTCAGACTCAGACATCCACCTGCCTCTGCCTCTTGAGTGCTGGGATTAAAGGTGTGTACCACCACCATCAGACCTGTCTATTACCTCTTACATGGCATGGCCCAGAGGTAGAACCACAGACCTCTGCCTCCTAAGAAGCCACACCCACTGTTCTTCCTGCCCTCAGCCCAGCTGCCCTCCACACCCTGAAGCTGTGGCTCAGCACCCCATCCTTTGTTCCCAGGACAGCTGGCCTGCCTGCAGCTGTGGTTCCCCCCTGGAACACCCCCAACCCTAAAGACCCACTGACTTTTCATGTCCCCTCTCTGGTCTGCCTCTGACTCACTGAGATCCCAGAGGGTGACAGCAAGGACCGAATAGCCATGTTATGTTTAGAGAGTCTAGGGAACTGTTCTATTCCTTGGGATGTCTCTACCGTCCATATTTGCTTCATGGAATCACATGTCTGTTTGTAACTTGAGACTTGAGGACAAGTGGGCCTCCAGTCAGGCATCAAGAGAAGCCACGAACTTCTTAAAGTTCTTAAAGTCATGTGTTTCCATCTCCTCAGAAGCTGGTCTGAGGACTCTGTCCTGCTTTTGAGGCTCCTGGGACCACAGTGGTTAAGCTCTGAGATGGACAGTAGGGTGGGCAGAAATCCTTGGGCTTGTTGTACCCCATCTCTGTTTCATGGTCATGTCCTGCACCCTTCGTGAGCCCTGTTCTGTATTCTCATCTACAAAATGACAGGGTGTTGTGGTAAGGTCCCCTTCAACTGGAAAATACCCGACTCCTGACCCTGCTGTCTGGCCATTTGATGTCATCCTTACGATGTCCTTTCCCCTTCCTCCCGGCTCACATATTGAGGATGTGGTTTCCTGAGCCCTGTCATTTGTTTAGATTAAGGATACAGGAAGGGACACATGTTGTTGGCATGGAACGGATGGAGCTCTCTAGATGCGGTTGTTAATCTCAGCAGCCTTGAGGATGTGGTCTGCCTGGGAGGGCTGGCCGGGAATGTCTTTTCCTCCTGAAAGTAATGACTTCAGAGTCGGCCTTTGAGAACAAGGCCCTCCTTTAACCGCAGAAGGACAGGGGGTGAGGGTGCCAGTGACAAGTTTCACCCACTCCCTGCTGATGGGGACCATAATATGGCTTCCATGTCCTGCATTGTTGAGTACTGACTGTTGGCACATCCTAACACTTTCACACTGCCCGTTTGGCTGGCATGACCCTCTCTGTACCAGCCTGCTGTGTCTTAGTCCTTTTTACTGTGATGATGGAAAAATTCCTCAGACTGAGTAGTTATTTATAAAAAAGTAGTCATGATCATACGTGCCTGTAGTCTCATCTGGAGGCTGAGGCAGGAAGATCACTCATCTCATGTGTCTGAGAACAGCCTATACGGCAGCCTCTGTCTTTAAAAAGAGGGGAGCTGGGCACGATGGTGCCTGTGTACAATCTCAGTTACTTGGGAGGATCCAAGATCAAGGCCAGCCTGAGCATTCCAGTGAGACCCTATCTCAAATTTCTAAACAAGCCGGGCGGTGGTGGTGCACGCCTTTAATCCCAGCACTTGGGAGGCAGAAGCAGGTGGATCTCTGTGAGTTCGAGACCAGCCTGGTCTACAAGAGTTAGTTCCAGGACAGGCTCCAAAAACCACAGAGAAACCCTGTCTCGAAAAACCAAAAAAAAAAAAAAAAAAATTTAAACAAAAAGAGGTTGGTGCTATAGTTCAGGGGTAGGGTTCTGTAGTGTGCGTAAGGTCCCGAGTTCAAGCCTCAGTACCCTGAAGACAAGAGCTAGGGGCTGTGAAGAGAGCTACTGCTGTGGTAGAGTGGGTGCCTAGCATGTGCAAAGGTCCTAGGCCCAGACTCTGTACAGAAAGAAAAATAAAAGAGAGAAGTTTAACGAATAGATGCTGATGGGACTGGAGAGATAGACCAGCGGTTAATTGCTGTGATTACCATAGTAAGTATCTCATAACCATCTGTAACTCTTCTTGCTTCTGTAGGCACCAGGCATGTGCATACTACAATATATACATCATACATGCAGGCAAAACACTTACACACATAAAACAAACAATGAATTAATAGAAAAAATAATAAATGCTTCTGCAGCCCACAGTCTGAGAACACGGCTGTAGCATCTATCCAGTATCTGTGAGGGCCTTCTTGGGGAATTAAAACATGGGGAAGGGTACCACCACCCAGAGAAGAAGCTAGCACAAGTCAGTCTTCCTTTTCTTGTAGACCACGAACACCATCATGGGGGCTCATGCTCGTGACTTACTTACCTTCCATAGGTCTCATCTCCAAATAGCCATCAACCTGTGAGCTTAGGGGAACACTTCTGAGCCACAGCATGGACCACTGCCTTGAGGCTAAATTCTCTGAGCCCCAGATCTTCACCTTCTAAGAGGGATCCTCCTGAGCCTCTGCCCTCCTAGGGGTCAAAGTGCACTAGCATTTCTCAGGACTACACTGCATCCTGCCTCAGAGTTGCTGTGTGGACTGAGGGAGACTGCCCTGGAGACTTTGAAGCTACCGAGGTAGTTGCCAGTCTTAATTTTTCTCTTACCCAAGGCTGACTTGGTTCTACCACATTCTCGTTTACTGTGAAATACTGACTCACTACTAGTCTCCATTTTATAACGATTGTAACTGGGCTGTGGGTTCAATGGTAGAGCACATGCTTGAAGCTTGGGGTTCCATCCCCAGCCCTAAAAAGAGGCAGGAGAGAGGGAGGGAGGGAGAGAGGGCAGCCAGACAGTCAGTCTGGTGTAGTTTCTAGTCAGTTTTAGGCTTCCACAACAGATGAGGAAACTTGAGAGAGAAGCTGAGCCCCCTGCTCAGTCACCAGCACGTTAATACATCACAAACTCAAATCTGGTCCCCAGCTCTGGCTACCGGCGCTGGACAGCTGTTCTGACCCCAAGGCCAGATCACCCTTCCCTGAGCCTGGCTGGCAGCCCTGCTAAGGTCCTCCCTTCCCGTGTCTTCCCAGGACCAGGCAGCTAAGAACAAGGCCCTGCAGAGCATGGCTGCCATGTCGTCCGCACAGATCGTCTCCGCCACAGCCTTCCACAATAAAATGGCTCTTGCCCGGGGCCCTGGCTACCCAGCAATCTCAGGGGTAAGTGGGGCAACCCAGAGCAAGAGGCCATCAAAGCTCTCCTCACTCTGTCTCTTCTTCAGAGCTGGGCACAGTGGCCAATCTCAGTCCCTCTCTTTTGAGCCCTCCCAGAGCTCATTCTAAACCAGGGCTGTTGCTGGAACTGCTGTTTGAGGTCCGTAACAATACAGCAGACTTTAAAGAGCTGCAAGAGGCTGCTCTCATTAGCTGGCCAGGTGGCCAGAAGTCCAGTGACTGGAGCCAAATCCTGAGGCTTTGACTTGACTATTCGGTTCTCAAATAGCCACCATTCACCCTTGACCCTGCTCAGCATCCCAGCAAAGCCCACCTTCTGTGTAGAGAGCTGCTGTCTAGGGACAAACCCGTGCTCAGATTTTGTCAGCCTGACGACCAGTCTCTTCCCTGTCTGCATCGCCACACTTGTAGAATGTTCCAGAAATGGTCCTCCTTCGGTCCTCCTTCCAAAGCTTGTCATATAACCTCTTCAAGATGCCCGACTTGCACCGTCCTCGCTGGTGGGGAAGGGACATGTCTTGAATTCCACAGCCCTTTCCGCCATCCTATTTCATAGGGAGTCAGAGGGCACTAGTTGGGGTGTTAGTTAGGTTGGACGTAAAATGATTGTGTAGACACTTGGATCGTATCATTTTTGGTATTCAAGGTGGGAGCCATGTACCTTATGCAAGCTAAGCACACGCTCTACCACTAAGCCCCTGGGTAGATTTCTTCACATTAGGACCTCAGAACCTTACATGTTGAAGAATCCTGTGAGTCTCGATGGGAGGGAGAAAGTACGGGGTCAGCAAGCTTGGCTTTCCCCAGGGAGCACAGGGGAACACAAAGCCTGGCTTTCTCTGGGGATCACAGGGGAACACTCCTTGGTGTGACTGGGGCCATTTACCATCAAAACTTGGCTTTTCCCGGGGAGCACAGGGAAACACACCTTGTTGTAGCTGCTGTCTGTAGCCTCAGCCAGTTAAACAGAGGCCTTGGCTTCCTTCCTTCCTCCTTTTACACCCGGAGGCCTGCATGGTCTTACAGACTCTTCTCACAATCCTCGTGGGCTTCTGTGCACAGCACAGCCAAGCTGAGTCTATACCTTTTACCTCCACAGTTTTGGCAAGGAGCTTTGCCAGGCCAACCTGGAACATCCCACGAGTGAGTATGGTTTGATTTCCTACCCCTCACTCCCTGAACTGAATTCAAACCTAGAATTTTAGGAAATGGAGCCTGGCTTTGGGAGGTGGAGCAGGGGGAGGCCCGCTACACTACGAGATCGGCCTTGACTTTAGGAATAAGGCTTTGCTCCCAGACGTCACTTGCTTAGTCTGCAATGTCCATACTCTGCAATGCCTTTTATTGAAGTGTTCATCTGGACAGGGTAAAGGAGGGGCTCTAAAGCTGATACCCAAAGAGACATCTGCTTGGCCTGGGAGAGGATGTGAGGTGGATTGCCCCAACAGACACATTGCTTCCATGACTCAAAACCAAAACCTGAGGGAATTGGCAGGGGAGGAGGCTGGAAGCCAATGCCTGCTGGGGCCACCAGTGGCCAAGCCTACCCTGCAGCTCTTCCCAGTGGCTGATGCCTTCTCTCTCCTTTCTCCCACAGTGTGAAACCTTTCTCTCAAAACGCTTATACTGTCCAGCCTCCGCTGCCTCTGCCAGGTAGGTAGCTGGTAACTGATCTGCTTATGTGTCCCGCTTAGTGGCTCTGAGCACCCGGGTCCTGTGAGATGTCATGATGTCACGTTTCTCTATTTCTTTCCTTTAGTCAGCATGCTGCAGCCATGCTTCACAGGTGCCATGGCATTCTGGGGCAATGCCAGGTGCCTTGCCTTCACAGGTGCCTGTGCCTTCACAGGTGCCATGGCATTCTGGGGCAATGCCAGGTGCCTTGCCTTCACAGGTGCCATGGCATTCTGGGGCAATGCCAGGTGCCTTCTTGCCAGTTGTGCCCAGGGCTGGCTGGGACACAAAACTGGAAGGGAGTGCCTATGTCCCCAGGCCACTCTTGTAGGATGTATATGCTGGCTCTTCAGGCTTCCCCCTTGGAGAGCTGCCTACTGCCTCTTAGCTGGGAGCCGAGGGACACTGCAAGCCTGATCCCTCCCTAGCACAGGAGACCCTGATGGCTGGAAAGTGCTGTTGGGCAGTGTGACAGAAGCAGCTTGCTGGTCTGGACCCTCCCTCAGGCCTCAGTGGACCAGTTTTGACAACCTCTCAAGAGGCTCCCTCAGCCCCTTCCACACTGCAGCCCGGGTCAAACTTTCAGCCTTGCGTGGAGATTGACCAGCTGTGACGTTCTGGTTGTGGGGTCTCAGGCTCTCCTGCCACACCTGGTGTCTGCTCACTGCTTTCTTCACCCCATTGGGAGCATCACTGAGTTGGGTCCAGTCCTCATGTCCTGTCTTCTTTTCTCTTCTCGTCCCTCTGTCCATGTTGATTCAGTCTGTACTCAGATTCTCCTAGTTGTTGCCTGAAATACCGCAGTTGCTTCTTACCTGGCTCCCAGAGATTCTCAAAGCATCTCTCTCACCATGTTATTTCCGGGCTTGAAATGTTCTCTGGCCTCGTGGTGCCCTCATGATGCGATCTGAGCCCTGCAGCAGATCTGCAGGGCTCCTGAGCCTCAGCTCCTGTGTTCCCTGGTCCTGTCCACTGTGCTCCCTACTCTGCCTCTGGACAGTGGCTAGATTGCTCCTCTTGGGCCATGGTTCCTCCTACGTGGCCCTCCCAGGTTAGGTGCCCTCTGTTTGTCCACCCAGGGCTCAGCAGACCTCTGTCCAGCAAGGATGTTCTTCACTGCTATGTCTGTGTCCCTGCAGTTGGTATCTGCATATCCTTGTGGGTTTTCTTTACTGTGTACACAGCAGTTCCTGGGTGCCCTTGTGCTGCAGTAAGGAAGGGAAGAAAGATTTGGCAGCTGCACTAAGCATGAGCTGGTGTGTTCAGCGTGGCTGGCCACTCTTCTGGACTGTTTTTTCTTTTCTTGTCTTCCTTTTGAGTTCACTGCTTCTGCTTGGGGTACTAGTGGCCACCAGGTTTCCAGAAAACCTGATTCATGAAGACTTTGTCTCTAACGTGGCCCCCTCTGTCCCACTTTTCTTTCACAATGAAGAAGGAATAAAAAGCTGTCAAACTCAGTGGTAAAGAGCCTGCTTAGAGTACTGTCAGCATCAAAACCACAGTTCTCATCTTAAATGGAATAAGAGTTAGTTTATTCTGAGCCAGGCGGTGGTGGTGCACGCCTTTAATCCCAGCACTCGGGAGGCAGAGGCAGGTGGATCTCTGTGAGTCCGAGACCAGCCTGATCTACAAGAGCTAGTTCCAGGACAGGCTCCAAAGCTGCAGAGAAACCCTTTCTCAAAAAACCATAAATAAATGAAAGAGAGAGAGAGAGAGAGAGAGAGAGAGAGAGAGAGAGAGAGAGAGAGAGAGATATATTATTGTGTTAGTTTATTGTGCGTGACATTGGCCTGGGAACACAGATTTAGGTTACCTCAAATTCTGTGTTTTTCTGTAGAAATGATTTCACAGGGTTTTCATAGTTTCACTGAACAAAAAAAGTCTTAAATCAAGGCAACTTTAAAATAAGCTGGTGGGTACACCAGAGCAGGCACAGCGAGATGGGAGAGCTCTTCTATAGGTCCAGGATGCTGTGTGATGACATTCCTAGCTCTTGGATTGGCAGATGCTCGTGTTCTGCTGAGTTAATAGCTTCTAAGAAGTTTCTGTTTATTATCCGAGGTGTTAGTTCAGCTACAGAGCGAGTCAAGGCATGGCTGTCCCAGAAGGCTCACTCTAGCCAAGATAAAGTAATTAGCCTCTGAACCTATACATTTCCGGTCTCTCCACAGTACTGAAATTCCAATCGGTCCATCAGTCTCTGCAGACCCAGAAACTCCTTCTAGGAGTTTCTGTTTATAGCCAGACAAGCTTCTTTTCAGGAATTTTCATTCACATTCCTTGCTCCAGGCAGGGTTCCATCTCCAGTATTACCAGGAAAAAAAAAAAGATTGCAAAGCTGACAGCTTCCCAGTCCCATTTAATTCAACCACTGACTTGCCTTAATTCAGGAATAGAATCCACCCTGTTAGCCTGCCTCGCAGGCTGACTACAGAGCCTCATTTCCAACCACCAGTTCAGACCTGCTCATCAGTGAAGTTGAGGCTTTCCAGATTCCCTCAGCTGGTTCTCAGCTCCCTCGCCCCCTGCCCCCACCCCCATCCCCCACTTACCTTTGATGCTTCCCAATTTGGGGTACCCGTTCCCCATCTTCACTAAGAACTTGTCACTTAAACTTCAAGATTTCCTTTAGCCTCACCTTGGTTAGCCTCAGGGGCACCAAGAAGTCTTCTCTGGTGCCAGGGGCACGCTCTTATCTGTGCTGGTCTAGGCCTGTGTTAGAACCCTATTCATAGGTGGTGTACTATGGGTTTAAGGCAACCGTGGGCCTTCCAGGAAGCTTCCTGCTCCCTGAGCCTCGATTATTGTGCTGGTTGGTTCCGCTGGCTTTCTTCCTGCCTGGACTAGAAATTGCCCCAGGGCGAGAGTCCTGCAGTGCCTGCTCTGGCAGCTTTCCAGGCAACCTGGGCTGTGCAGAATCCATCTGCCCCAAGCAAGGGCCTGTGCAGAAGCCTGGGATCACTGAGCCAGATCATTCACAGGCCCTGTCCTGCCGCCGGGCACACTTCACTGGTTTTCTCCAGTCCTCACTGAGGACACCGGCAAGGAGGGCAAGTAGGGGCAGGTTCCACGTGTCTCTCTCCCTTCACACAGGCTTTGAGTCTCCTGCAGGACCCACCCCGTCGCCCTCAGCACCGCCAGCCTCCCCATGGCAAGGCCGCAGTGTGGCCAGTTCCAAGCTCTGGATGTTGGAGTTCTCTGCTTTCCTGGAGCGCCAGCAAGATCCTGACACAGTATGTCTCCCATGTCCAACGGTCTTATTCCAAGAGAGACCATCCCAACCTCAGAGGCTCTGCCACTGCTGTAGGTCCCTTATCTTGAAGGACCAGAATAGGTCCCAATCCCACAGGCCCTGTCCTCAAAGTAGGCCTCAAATCTTGGGAAGCTTGCTGTCCCAAATCAATGGGTTCCCACCCCTGGAAATCCTGCCTCCATAGTAGCTCGTCAGGCCCAGAGGTCTAACCTTCCACCGTGCCTCCCCACACCTTGCTTTCTTTCCTTTCTTCCCCTTCTCCCATCAGGGTTTAATAGATTCCTTGTTCTTTCTTCTCCCCTTGCCCGCCTGCCTCCTCCTCCTTTGCTCTGTTCTTTTCTTTGCTCTCTGCAGGTCTCCCACCTCAACCCTTCTTGACTTCCTTTCTCCCTCTCAGGCCTCTCCCCTGTCTCTTACCTCTCCTCTTAGTCTAGTGTCCTTTCCCCCCAACCCTGCCCCTCCCCCAGCCCTCGGCGCCTTGGCTCTGAGGGGTGCTCAGGAAGCTGAGGAGTCTGTGGTGTGTAGTCCACATCCTCTGGGAAACGAGCCGAGTGCAGCAGGTTGCCCCTGACCCATCTTGTCTCCCCTTTTCCACTGAGGAAACTGAGGCCCAGAGAGAGGCAAAGCGATTTGCCCCAGGTCCTAAGTGAGGCAGGTGGTCCAGCTGTCTCTCTACCTACCCATGGCATCGCGCTCAGGCCGATTGTTCTTCTGCCTACAGTACAGCAAGCACCTGTTTGTGCACATCAGCCAGTCGAGCCCAAGCTACAGTGACCCCTACCTCGAAGCCGTGGACATCCGCCAGATCTATGACAAATTCCCAGAGAAGAAGGGGGGCCTCAAGGAGCTATTTGAACGGGGGCCCTCGAACGCCTTCTTCCTTGTGAAGTTCTGGGTAAGTCCTGGGCCTCTTCTTCCTTCCCTCAGCGCACTGAGATGGTGGAGAAGCTGGGAGGAAAGGAGGACATCACGCTGTGGGGGAGGTGAGGACACGGGGTGGCAGGGAACACACACCAGAGGCCACTGCTGGTGGGAGCCGAGTGCCAGAACGTAGCCGTGAGAGCATAGAGCCATAGAGCAGCGGGGGATGATGGGAGACCTGTGTTTCGTTTCTTCCTCCCTCTGCCTACTCTCCTGTCTTCTTTCCCTTTCTCTCTGTGCTGGCGATACACAGCATGGCCTACAGCATGGCCTGCAGCATACTGTGGTAGAACCTTCCTGAATCCCACCTAACCCAAGAGGCTTTTTGTCTGATGGTTTCTGTGGCAGCGTCCCGATCAGGAACTGGGGTCTTAAGGAGGTGGTCGTGTTGGGAGGAAACCTGAGGGATGGGAGAAGAGTCCACATGGAGCTGTTGGTTCTGGGTCTGACGCTGGCCCCCATCTGGTTTTCCAGCTGTGAATTTGCTTGGGCTGTGCAGAGGTTTGAAAAGAGGAGTGTAGCTAAGGATGGCAGCTGCCATAGCCCAGGCCACCCAAAAGGAAACACCCATGTCTGTCTCTAAGGGTCCTGTCTACAGACTTGACCTCTGCCGCCGTCCTCAGTGAATATTGGGTGCCTAGAGCCAATTTATAAGGCGCTATCCTCTGAGACTAGAAGGGGCAGGGCTGCCCTCACAGCTTCTTTCCAGGGCCTAGGACACCCAGAAAGGACATACGGGGGGACCAGGCTGATGGATGATAAGGGCGGAACGTTCTTCATGCATCTGACTGAACTTCAGACATGGAACTTTTTCCATATCTTCTTCCAGACCTGGGAGGCCAAGGCTGAAGTCTTCCTGCTCCCTCTGGCTTCCGCTAACTCCAGAGGACCACCTGGGTGTTTTTCTTTCATTTATTTAGTTAGCAATGCTGGAGTACCCTCCACTTAGCTGATTGTTTTTTGATTTCGTAGCACTGGGGTTGGAGCCTTAGGATCTCAGCTTTATTTATTTTTTTTTAATATTTATTTATTTATTTATTATGTATACAATATTCTGTCTGTATGCCTGAAGGCCAGAAGAGGGCGCCAGATCTCATTACAGATGGTTGTGAGCCACCATGTGGTTGCTGGGAATTGAACTCAGGACCTTTGGAAGAGCAGGCAATGCTCTTAACCACTGAGCCATCTCTCCAGCCCCCTCAGCTTTATTTTGTTTTGTTTTTCGAGGCAGGGTTTCTCTGTGGCTTTGGAGCCTGTCCTGGAACTAGCTCTTGTAGACCAGGCTGGTCTCGAACTCACAGAGATCCGCTTGCCTCTGCCTCCCGAGTGCTGGGATTCAAGGCCTGTGCCACCATCGCCCGGCTAAGATCTCAGCTTTGGCTGATGAATGTTCTACCATCGAGCCACACCCCAGTCCCACAGTGCCCCTCTTTCTATCTCCACCAAGATTGTCTCAGCCTACTTTGCTCCCAAGCCTCTTGGTAATCTGGAAGCTTCTTGTTCTGGAAAGAGAATGTTGACAGTAAACGTGTACACAGTATTCCAGCTGGCTTACGGGCCCTACCTAGGAATGCCTACCCCAGCCCTGCTCTCCCTTCCTGAGTTCCTGGCTCTCTGCAGAAGATTCATTGACTTTAAATAAGTGTGTTCATACTTATGTTATTAATTTTAATGATTCCTTTTTAATTTTATAGTTTTGTGTTCATTAGTGTTTTGCCTACATGTATGTCAGGTATCAGATTCACTGAAACTGAAGTGACAGACAGTTGTGAGCTGCCACGTGGGTGCTGGGAGTTAAACCAGGGTCCTCTGAAAGAGCAGTCAGTGTTCCTAACCTCTGAGCCATCTCTCCAGACTCCAAGAGTCTTTAATAATGAAAAATATCCGATTCTTGTGTTAATGTCTTCCTAAGTCCCAGACTGGTAAATTGTAATTTTCTTTTAGTTTTTTTTAAAGATTATTTACTTATTTTTCCAGGTATATTGCATATATGAGCACTCTATCTGCGTATACACCTGCATGCCAGAAAGAGGGCATTGGATTCTATTATAGCTGGTCATGAGCCACCATGTTGTTGTGGGGAATTGAACTCAGGACCTCTAGAAGAGCAGCCAGTGTTTTTAACTGCTGAGCCATCTTTCCAGCTCCTAGGCTTCTTTTAGATTTTATATCCTGTGTTAGTAAACATTTAGGTTGCTGTATCTTAACTGTCATAACTAATGCATTCTAAAATAAAAACCATCCATGTTATATCGCTTTCCCTTCACCTCAATCTACCCACATGGAATGAGTTAGCCATGTAGTGTTTGAATTTTGTTTGACAATGTAGATTGGTCACCAACGAGACAAAGATTGTATTATGACTACATTTCCTTTATTATGTACCTTTTCTTTTCCCTGTAAGTGGATTTCTGTATATAAATTGAATATTTTTAGATGAAGTTATTCTTAAATTTTACATATTGCTCCATAAGACACCACATGAAACAGAGAGGAAATGGTCTTTTTGAATACTTCTAGCTGTTATCTGTAGCATGAATTCTACTTGTTCTCAATAAAAACCCGGAGTCAGATATTAGGGGTGAAAGCTGAAAGATCAGAGAAGCAGAGCAGCCAGCCACTAGAGAGACCTTTTACCTCTACCATTGCTCAGACCAAAGGGGTGATCCTGTCCTCAGACCACATCCTCTGACTGACTGCTTCAGACTGCATCTCCAGAGTGCACTGAGCCCCTGTCTCCTCCTGCTCCTCTCTCTGCCCAGCCACATCCCTTCCTGCCTCCCTTTGTGTGAGCTCTGTTTCTCTTTTAGACAGATTCATTCTTGTGTAGCCCAGGGTGGCCTTGAACTCACAGAGTCCTGGGATTAAAGGCGTGTGCCATCAGTCCCTGCCCTGTTTGTCTTAGCTCTGCACTCTGACCTTTAGACAAGCTTTATTTGTTTAGATACAAACAACAGTTATCTTATTAGTCCCTTCTTCCCCTTGGAGATCTTTTTCCTGGGAACCTCAATTCCCTGCTCCTGAGTAAAACGGTAGTTACGTAGTTGTCAGCCTGAGCCTCTCTGGGATCCCTTATTGGCGTACCGGACTCATTTGTTTGGAACACATGCTAAAGAAAGATCCAAGAAAAAAAAACCCACAAGGCCTATGTCTTCAGGTTTCTGTTACTTTTATAATCACCATGGCCAAAAGCAATTTGGGGAAGAAGGAGTTTATTTCTTCTTAGGGCTTGTCCTTCATCTGGGGAACTCAGGCAGCAACTGTTGCAGAGGCCTTGGAGGAGTGCTGGCTGTACTGTTCTCCCAGCCTGCCTTCCTATGGCATTTAGGACTCAAGTCGAGGGATGGTGTGTCCCGTGTCCCCCCCCCCCCCCCCGCAGTGGGCTGGGCCCTCCACATCAGTCAACAATGCACTACAGGCTTGGCTACAGTCCAGTCTTAAGGAATTTTCTCAGCTGAGGTTCCCGCTTACCAAATGACTTTAGCTCGCGTTAAGTGAACACAAAACTGGCCAGCATAGGCTATAAATGCCTCTCTAACTGTTTGAAGTGTGTATGGGGGGGGATAGGGGGAGAGGCGCTTATATATGATAGAAAATGTAAATCAAAGACTATTTTCTCTGTTTTTTTGCTTGGTGCTAGGTATTGAACGCATGAGTTTTACACGTTAGAGGAGTACTTTCTGGCCAAACACACACATTCATGGAGACAGGGTCTTGGTGTATAGCTCAGACTGATCTAGACCTCAGGGTCTTTCTATCTCAACTTCCTGAGTTCTGGGGTTCCAAGTGTCCACCACTACACCTGAAGTAAGTACAGCAGTCATCTGTAAATACATTGCACCCGTCTTCCGGTGTGTGTTTCTGAGCCATTCTGCTTTATGAATTATATGACCTGCTTTTTTTTATTCTCTGGTTTTCATAGTTCCTCGATTTCTGTGTTCTTTCATTTCACCTTGATGATCTCTGGGTAATATTGTCTTACCTCTCTTCTTCAGCTTTGTAGTTGGTAGACAATAACCATAAGATTAGAATCCTTCTATTTGTGAACATTTCCATCTGTTATTTCTTTGACCACGTCTTTCTCTCTTATTTTCTTGAGTCCCCAATACTACCCTACTCCCTGACTCTGTGCTTTTTTTGCTTTTTGGGGGTGGGTGGGGGAGGGCAGGGGAGTCGAAACTGAATCTCACTGTATAGCCTAGGCTATCCCGGAAATCATTATATAGCTCAGGCTGCCCTCAAACTTGTAGTGGTTCTCCCAGGAGCCTGAGTCCTCCTTTGCTGGTGAGAGTCACCAGTGTATTTGTGTGTTGCCTGTCTCTTGTTGGCCTGGAGATCACTGATTAGGCCGAAGAGCCCTAGGGATCCACCTGCCTCTCCCTCCCAAGAGCTGGGATGACAATGAAGCCTGGAGCCTGGCTTTTCTGTGTGGGTTCTGAATTGAGGCTCTCAAGGCAAGCCCCTCCAGTGTCATTTTTATATTTTCCAGTTTATTTGTTTGGTCTCTTTTTTCTAGAGACTTCCTTATTTTATCTTCTACTTTCTAGATTCTTTCAAGGCAAGCCCCTCCAGTGTCATTTTTATATTTTCCAGTTTATTTGTTTGGTCTCTTTTTCTAGAGACTTCCTTATTTTATCTTCTAGTTTCTGGATTAGTTCAGTGTTACATCTAAGGGCAAATTATCCAAAACCCAAAGAGCATCAGTGCATAAGTCAAGTTTTTCTTTTTCTTTTTTTAATATTTATTTATTTATTATGCATACAATATTCTGTCTGTGTGTCTGCCTGCAGGCCAGAAGAGTGCACCAGACCTCATTACAGATGGTTGTGAGCCACCATGTGGTTGCTGGGAATTGAACTCAGGACCTTTGGAAGAGCAGGCAATGCTCTTAACCTCTGAGCCATCTCTCCAGCCCCCATAAGTCAAGTTTTTCATTCGTATAGAGGAAGCCTGGGGTTAGAGCCTCCAGGGATGGTCTTGACTGCTCTGTGATACCCCCGTAGCCTGAGTCCTCCCTCCAAGTCACGTCACCCTCAGTGTACCAGTGTTCGGCAACTGTCCTCAAGGTCATGGCCACTGGAATTCCAGCCATCCTCTCCACATAGCAAGCGTTAGGAAAGAACTCTTTGCTTGCTGTGGGGTCCTTTCGAAAGTCCCGTGCCGTGCGATGTGTATTTATTGGTGTGGCTGTACCTTGCCCGGATGAACCAGGGAAGTGCGAGCTCAGCGGTTTTGCTGGGGCTTCAGTCAGCATCTCTGTGGTATACGGGCAGCCTCTAATTTCTGACATGTTTAGGGGGATCCTGGGTTCCCCTCCAGAGTGAGGTGACTAGTGACTCAGCACCGGCCCAGCTCCCCTTGGGATGTGACTGGAGTCAGAAGGGAGGCTCAGCCGGCAGTGGTATGATGTGTTTAGCAGCGTACTGCCTCGGAGGACTAGACATCCAGCGCCTTCCTCACTGACTGGTAGTTCCCTTTTATTATTTATTTTTTTAAGTCTGGGTATAGGGAGCCCAGGGCCCTGCACGTGCAAGGAGATCCCTGTACTACACGTACTATACATGCTGGGTAAGCCTTGTGTGGCTGAGCCACACCCTAGCGCAGTTGGAGGCAATAGTTTTTATTTTACGAGACGCATTTCGGGTAGGGTTTATCTTAGAATCTCCATTTCACAAACTGGGGAAATTCGTGTTGCAGACAAGGGCTTGGGTCTGAGGCCTGCATTTTGGGTGGGCTTCCATCATTCCTGTGGTCACTCTTGGTATATTCTGGGAAGACTGAAAGGTCATAGGTCACTCATGTCAACTGGTCACATGGGTTCTCATTTGTGAATCTTGCCGAGCCTTCAGTGGTGAATAAAGTTGATAACCTGTCTTCAGAGGAGAAGTTGAGGCATGGTCAGGATAAACAGTTTCACCGAACTTAACCAGACTATAGTCCCAAACAGTGTGGCTCCAGAGTCAGGCCACCCGACCTGATAACAGAATGCCCCCAGGCACAGATATGCTGCTCATCCCTGGCCAGGGGAAAGGTTCTGGATTTCTCTCTAAAGGCTCCGAGGAATGCCGGTTGATAGCAGAGAGGAAGGCAGACTTAGCTCTGACTATTTACTCCCAGAGGAGAGCACCTGGGCTCTTTTTCTAGCTCTTGACCAGTCTCCCAGGAAATATGATAGTCTTCCTTCCAGGAGGAAGTAAAACTTGAGTCTCCTTCGACCTCCTTACCGGGCCCCTTTACTCCTTTGCCTTCCCTTAGGGAACACTGGTGGGGAACTGGGAACTGTCCCAGGGGACAGCTGGGACACCGGCGGTTGGACTGGGCTGGTCTGCAGACTTGCTTGGTCATGGCTGTGCAAACAGCCCGTGTTGTCATTGCCTTAGAACAGCACAGACTCTGGGGAGTTCCACAGTGGGCCTTGGACTCAGGGCAGTGTGGACTTTCCAGGAGCACAGTGGACATTAGGAGAGCCCTCACAGTGTGTCAGGTCAGCTGACTTTGGGGCCCAGCTGTCCCGAAGGGATGCAGGCACTCCCCTTGAGAGCTGGATCCTGAGGGAGTCTTGGCTTCTGTGTGCCTCTGTTTTTCCAGCTTAAAGATCAGCAGTTGTTCTTGTGGGCTCCAATCTGGGGGCTCAGGTGCCACCTTGCCCTTCCTCTTCTCACTGCAACCCGAGCACAGTCACCGTAGGGAGGCTGAGCTGAACCCAGAAGAGGGGGCATGGGAGGCCAGGGCAGCTTAGCAGCCATCCTCGTCTGTCCTCATGTGCCAGGGGCTCAAAGGCAGAGAAATGTAGTGAGGGACATTTGCTAATAGTGTGAATCAGTCATGGGCAGTCCCCTGTCCCGCTCCCTCCTCCTACCACTGTCTGCTGTGGACTCTTAGGAAGGAAACCTGTCCAGGCAAGAAAGTTGCCTATCTCACAGCCAGCCTTCCTCCTCCTCCTCCTTTGTTTGCCTAGTCTGCTTCCCGGGTGCTGGGGAGCTGATGAGAACCTGTCTAGAGCAGAGGCCACTTTGTTTTCCTCTGTCCAAGCTGCTGCCTCCCCCCACCCCCTGAGAGTGTCTGTTCACACCGAGGGGCTGTGGTGGTGGTCCTGCAGCGTGTCTGGGCTTGTCCCCAGTGCAGATGGCAGCAAGGTGCAGCAAAGGAGGAGGTGGAGCCCTTAAGGCCCAGTTCTGAGAGCAGTCCCACTGAAGTAAGGGCTGAGATATGTAAACCCCATCCCCCAGAACCTCGTGAAAACTAACAGAGGCTGCTTGTCCTGGACAGGGAAAGGGACACCAGTCTGCACACTGGGTGGAGCTGGGTAACAGGACAATTCCCTAGGCCTTTCTGCCATCCAGTCCTCCGTTCTCCTCTGGGCCCGACATTCCTCCCAGACAAATACCAGCACACGACAGTCAAGGCTGCTCATTTGTCAGTCACTTGATCCCTCACACCTGTCCCAAGCCCAGCCCACGAGCTGCCCACCCCCATGAACCAGCTATGAATAGGGCGGGTGAGGGGTGGGGTGTTCAGAAGGTTGCTCACTGAGAGGGACAGCTGTCCTGGATTACAGCTGCTTTGGAAGGTGCTGGTGGAGCCAGATGGACCCTGGAACCCAAGGTCTAGCTGAGATACCGTGGGATGGTCCTCTGTGTCGCCTTGGCCACCTCTCCCAGATCTGTGCATCACGGGCCCAGGGCTGATTCTAGGGTGACGTTGGATTCCCATCCTTCTCGATAATCTTGCTTTTTCATTAGAGCATACAGATATTCCTTAGCCTCTTTCTGTTCTACAGTCCCCAGAAATGCGGGGCTGTGGTTGGATGAATGTTTCTTCTGTTTTTGTTTGTTTATTTGTTTTGTTTTTCGGGACAGGGTTACTCTGTGTTGCCCTGACTGTTCTGAACTCACATATCTGCCTGCCTCTGCCTCCTGGGTGCTGGGAGCCGTGGCGTGGGCCACCACTGCCTGGCTATGTGTGGGTGTTTTAAAGGGGTCCTAGGATGGGAAGTAACGGCTGAAGAGCCGGGGTGTATTTGAGATGGGGGGCTCACGGCGGGGTCCGGAACTCAGGAGTGAGTAACCCTGATGTACCCAGGGATGTGACCCCTCTATCAGCACCTCCCAGAGCTGAGAAGTGGAGCTGCTACATGCAATCTTTCCTGAAAGGCCAGGTGTGCCAGGCACCTAGTGAGGTTTGCCAAGGACAAGGTTCTTGCACCCTATGGACCTTTGCCTAGGCAAGCCACACAGGCATGGGGTGCAGACACAGGAGGCTGCCTTTGTGTGTGGCCTGAGGAGCTCTCTGGTATCGGGTGTTGCCAGTGTGGTGCAGAGAGAGGTCTTGTAAGTGTTATGTCCACTGACATTTATTAGTTCATTTGGCTTATATAAGAGGAGAAAAAAATAGTTTTCGTGATTACATTGCTTAGGGTAAAGTTAAGGAATAAAAGTGAATTGATGTCAAAGATTCAAAGATAGCACAAAGGCCAGCAGATGTCTCAGTTAGGAAGGGTGCTTGGCAATAATCTGATGACCTGAGTTCAACTCCTGGAACACAATATTGGAGGGAGAAAATGGACTCATGCAAGTTGTCCTCTGAGCTCTGCGTGCACAACCCTCACGCATGCACACACACACACAAAACAAACAAACACTTTTACAAAGTGTCATGGAAGGATGCACAAGTTAGGTGGATGCCAGTGATCCTGCTGCTTAGGGGGCTGGAGCAGAAGGAATGACGGTGGAGGTCAGCCTGGGCTACATGACAAGATCTCGGCTCAAAGACACCATGAGGGTAGGGAGGGTCTGTGTGGTTAATGGCCACTGCGTTCATCATCTGAGTATTGTCACTTTATAATGCCCTGACCTCATCCCCCAGTGCCTCCACCTTTCCAGACAGTTGGGTCTCATGACAATGTTTTCAGACCAGTCTGACGAAGTGGCCCTCTAGGAAGGTCATATGACAGAGAAAGTGGGAGAAAATCTGGGCTCAGGTCCTTGTTCACCTCATTTGTCAGAGGAAGACCTTGGACCATGGCTGACCCACGTCCTCCAGGACTCACAGGTGCTCCTCTCCCGCCCCGCCCCACCCCCAGCTGCCCTCCTCCACAGGATTGTGGCTGCGGCAGGGTGGGGAGACAGAAAGCCATCCTGGGTTGAGAAAGGAGAGTGTTTAGAAAGAGGGATTGTTTGTCTCAGAGGCTAAACATTGGCTAGGATGCTGTTGTAATTGTTGCTTTGTTTTTCCTTCCTCCCAAAGAATGGCTCCATTTGAGCCATGCACAGTCAACTAAGATATTCTAAAAAACATTTCTTCATTTCATTCCATAATTGCTTCCTCACTCAGCGTGCTGTGTTCATCCATCGTGGTAAAGGCTGGTCATTCTCAGTAGTGTGTGCCTGGCTCTCAAAGGCGCCTACACTACACGTCTTCCCTGCCACATGAATTAGTTACAGGGTAATTAACACTTCCTTGTCAGTTTACACAAAGATTTTGCTGTTGAAAGGAAGAGGCAAAGCAGAGAAAACTAGTGCTAGAGTGCCACCTAGCGGCCACGAGTAAGACTGCTTGTCACTTGTGCTTAAATCTGCAGAAGAGTTGTGGGGTCTCAGAACCCACATTGTGATTGGCAGCTCACACTGCATTCTGGTCCACGTGGCAGTTACCTCTGCATTCTGTGGTCGATGAAGAAGCGCCCCCCCCATAAGAATCAGACTTCTGGCCAGTTGCAGTAGCATACGCCTTCAGTCCTAGCGTTTGGGAGGCAGAGGCAGGCTGGTCTACAGGATGAGTTCCAGGACAGTCAGACCTACATAGTGAGACCTGTCTCAAAATAAATCAGTCTGCTGTCTGTCATCTGTAGGGAAATGGATAGAGTTAGAGGTCATCACGTCAAGCAAATCAGGCCAGCCCAGCCAGGTAAATACATGTTTATATATACATATATAATAAATTAATTAAAAAAATAATTCCTTAAAATCAGAACGATTAGGGCCGCAAGATGACTTGGAAAGTATATGCACCTGCTTCCGTGCCTGACGACCTGGACCTGAGTTCAGTCTCTAGGATCCATACAGCGGAAGGAGGAAATTGGTACCCAAAAGTTGTCCTTTGGTTCCACATGCTTCCTCTGGCATGGGTGTACTTATACACCTAAAATAAATAAATATAAAACACACCCCAAAACAGCAGAACACCCCAAATCAAAAAGCTGAGAGGTATCTTTCTGGGAATGTTTACCAAGTTCAGCCACATAGGCACTCAGAGGACACTGTTGCCATGATCTCTGGTGATCCAGCTACCCTTTGAGTTAGCAGCAAAACTTGCCACCACCCACTGTTTGCTGGGTTTGCCAGTGTACGAATGCATGAGTTGCATACAGGGGCATGGGGTTCCAGAACAACCCGTGAGGCCACACAATGTATGGAAGGGTTGGGTTCTCTGAGAGGCATCCCTGTGCACGCTACACGTGGAGGGGGTCTGAGTTGCAGTAGAAGCCCCAGGACATTGATGATGGTGGCGATGTGGGGTGTCTCTGAAGAAAGCTGCAGGTACCCAGTAGAGCCAGCTCACGGGGGAGGCCATAGCTGCAAATGGCAGAGCCATAGGGGTTGGAACGCCCAAGCTCTTGGAGTACAGATGTCACTGTAAGCCCTGGATACCAGATAAGGAGCCACAGAATTTCCTATTTACTTTGTTGAGTTGATTTTAACGTGTATCTCCGTGTATAGGTGAGCACACTTGTACAGATGCCCACAGAGGCCAGAAGAGAACATAAGAGAGCGCGAGCTGCCCAGCGTGGGGGCTGGGGGCTAAGTGCAGGTTCTGTGTAAGAGCAGCCAGTGCTCTTAACGGTTGCGTCCTTGTCTTTCCAGTGCCTGAGTTTCTTGCTGCTCTGCTTTGCTTCCGACATGGGAACGTTTACTCAGTTCTAGGATGAATGGGAAGTAGGCAGTTTTCCTACTGATTTTGCAGGGTTCATAGCTCAGATTGCCTGAGAAGAGACGTTGCACTCTGGACACGTCTGACTATATGTTATTGTATTAGAAGATGGACACGAACCTTTCTGGACCAGGGGTATGCTTTGAATCTGCAGTGTCTCCCACAGACTTGCCTTTGGAATGCTTATTTCTAGCTCGTGGCTCTGTTTTGAAGGCTGCAGAGCTTTTAAGAGTTGTGGTCTTACTGCTGGAAATAAGACACTAGTGGCAAGTCCTTGAAGGTTATACCCACTCCTAGTTTTGGCTCATGTTCTCTGCTTCCCTTCCCATCCCATGTGAACAGCCACTATCTCGTGGTCTTAGCGTCAGGATGGGATTGTTTTGCTGTGTCTTCCCTGCTAGGAGGGAACAGGACAGCCAAGATAAACCTTCCTTAGATTGTTTGTGTGTGGTATTTAGTCACAGTGACTCTAAAGTAATTAATGCCATATCCAACCAAGAACTAATTGCCTGGCTCCCATGTGGACAGCTGTGAACTCGTTTCTCATTGTTTGGGAAACAACCAGACTTACACTGAGCCTGGATGTGGGGGATGGCAGAGGGTTTCCTATGCTTGCTGGGTACCGTGTTCTTTCTTTCTTCTTTTTCTTTCTCTTTGATCCTTCCAGGCCAACAGCCGGCTCTCCCACTGAGCTGTACCCAAGTCCTGTCCCCATTCTTTTCAAGTCCTCTTCTCTTGTCCAAGATGAAGGGATTGGTATCAGCCCAAGATATCTCAAGACCAAGTTCTCAGCACAAAGGAGATTTATTTTCCCCAGGAACACAAAGGGCAGGGAATAAGAGACAAAGACAGGAGATAGAGGAAGTGGGAGAAGGGGAAGGAAACAAGGGAGAGGGGAGGGGGAAGGGATATTTTTTTCCTGGAGAACAGATCCTGCCTCTGGAGAGAGAGGAGGCAGAGGAGACTGCCCCCGTAGGCGAAAGACAGCTAATGAAGGGAAAGGGGGAAACCTAGTGTTAGGATGAGGTGTTAATTAGGACAGGTTAATTAGGGCAGCCGTGAGCGGACTTCAGATTGCTGTCCTTTAATACTTTGACAGCTGGACCTTGGTCCTCAGCCTCAGGAGGAGGAAGTAGCCAAATAGGGAATAGACCTTGGGGATAGCCTTCAGGACGTAATCTAATGATTTTTAGCAGTGCAGAGGGAATGGGGGAGAAGGGCAAAGCCTGCAAGAGCCATGTTTGTCACACTGAGGCCAGCTAGAGTCCCTTCACCAGAACCTGCACCGTGACCCCTGAACACGACCACATCTTCCTGTTTCTCCGGCAGGCAGACCTCAATACTAACATCGACGATGAGGGCAGCACCTTCTATGGGGTGTCCAGCCAGTACGAGAGCCTGGACAACATGATCATTACTTGTTCTACTAAGGTCTGCTCCTTCGGCAAGCAAGTGGTGGAGAAAGTTGAGGTAGGAGGCCACCCAGTGGGTGAGCAGCGAAGGGGGTGGCCTGCGTGCCCCGTTTCCCTGGAGCTCCCCTGCCCAGGTGCAGGATTGCTGAGGGTGGGGGCCCTATGCACCTCCTTTACCTTCAGGAAGTACGTGTTTTGGGTTGGGTGTGAAGTGTCTAATAAGTTACTGAGTTGTGTCTAATAAGTTACTGATTTAGTTGTCAATCCTGTGCCTCGGAGTCCTGGCTTGATTTTCTGGTCAGGATCCCTTTCAAGCCTTCCTTACAAGCATCCCACACCTTCTAGAGCAGGACCAACGCACAGGCTAGCCCAAGGATTTCTCCCTAATCCATCTGTGTCTTTGACAGCTGGGCCAGGGAGGGGGATAGGAATGGCCTTCCTCGGTCACACAGCTCTCTAGAGGCAGAGGCAGGATGTTCAGGGTCTGTTCGCTTCATTTTTTACTGCATGAATGTGGAGTTTGTGGAGTCTCCAGGTGTTTGGGTATCTGCTAGGCGAGTTCTCTACCATCGAGCTATACAGCCCTTTGCCTCCACAACCCCCCATTTTGAGACAGTCTTTAGATTCCCCCTTCCCAGGCAGCCCAGCAGTGCACAGCTTTTTAGTTTTGGAGTGCCTTGGAGACCTTACACTTGGGCAGAATTCTCTGCCTCTCCGCCACTCATCCTGTCAAAGGCAGGCAGTGAGCACAAGCTAAGAGGACCTGGGTTTGATCCCTGTACCTCCCCTGAGCCCCATTTCCTGTTCTGTTAACAGTCCCCACTTTTCTCTAAGGAAATTACTGGGTTTTCACCACCCCCTGATCCCAATAGCTGTGACAGTCTGGTCTTATCATGTAATGAGAATGACAAAATGACCCTAAAGCCTGCATGCACCCCAGGGTACCAGTGGCCCTTAAGTCTGTGACCCTGTGTGTGCTAACACTGCATGATGTCAGCCTGGTCACATGTAGGTCTGAACTGATGGTGTCCTCTCTACCTGGGGTTGACAGCCACTCATGCCCGGCAGGACCTGGGAATGGAGCTTTGCTTCTGGGTCCCAACCC
>NW_004949099.1:41320697-41330678 GCF_000317375.1 Microtus ochrogaster | reverse complement strand
TTTGGTTTTTTGAGACAGGGTTTCTCTGTGGCTTTGGAGCCTGTCCTGGAACGAGCTCTGTAGACCAGAGCTGATCTCGAACTCACAGAGATCCACCTGCCTCTGCCTCCCGAGTGCTGGGATTAAAGGCGTGTGCCACCATCGCCTGGCTCGCAAAGGCATATTTTTACAAAGCTCCTACAGTTATGACTTTCATTAAGCTCATCAAGGTTTTGAGACGCCCGTGTCTCTATCCAGTCATCATCCAGTGTCCTGCTCATCCAGCTCCTATGCCAATAGCACCCACCACCAAGCATCGTGCGTTTGGCACTTCCACACAGGTGCTGGTACCCTCCCTCACCCCAGCCTCATGAGCAACCCCTGCCCCATCTCATTGCCACAACTTCCAGGTCTTTACATTGCCTTCTCCTGGAAGTGTCTGCCTGTTGTGTCAGTGACAAAGCGGAGAGACCTGGCTTATGTCCAGAAACCTCTGAGGACGGGCTCTGCTCCCGGGCCATCTTCAGTGGCGGTGATTGGTCTTTTGTACATCCCTGCTAAAATTGGGCTTGGGTAGGAGCGGAAGGGATTCTAAGCATCTGTTGTCCCTGGGGTTCTACAGACAGAGTATGCTCGCTATGAGAACGGCCACTATCTGTACCGCATCCACCGGTCCCCGCTCTGTGAGTACATGATCAACTTCATCCACAAGCTGAAGCACTTACCCGAGAAGTACATGATGAATAGCGTGTTGGAGAACTTCACCATCCTACAGGTATGCTCGGGGCAGGTGCCCAGGGTGTAGTGCATAGGTGGGCGGCACCAATGGCTTCTCCGCCCAGGGCTTTGACCGGCGCCTTTGTCTCACCTACAGGTGGTCACCAATCGAGACACGCAAGAGACCTTGTTATGTGTTGCCTATGTCTTCGAAGTGTCAGCCAGCGAACACGGGGCTCAGCACCACATCTACCGGCTTGTGAAAGAATGACAGACTTGCAGAATGATGGTGGGGGGACAAATCCAGGAAACGGGGACCTGGGAGGGAACCTTCAGGGATAGTCCCCGGAAGTGCCAAGAGAGCTGAGCGGAGGAACCAACTGCCTGATCTTGCAGTGCCCAACCCCCAATAAACCCGAGGTGTCAAGTGTTTTCAGAGGAACTGGTCTGACTGTGTGAGCCCAGAAGGGCAAGGGAGAAGGGGGCACCAGGAGGCAAGCTGGAAGCAAGCCCAGAGATGCCCCATGGTCCTGGAGCCAGAACCCCAGTGGACTCAGCCAGACACCAAAGCTCAAGACCCAGTGGCCCCTCCTCAGCTGCTGGAACCCTACACTCTGCTGCTGGTCACACTCGTGGCCTAAGGACAGATGGCACGTGCGTCACACACCCAGAGAATGCAATGCGTGACCGCGTGTACTGTCAGGCGCATGGCTGCCCGAGGATAGCTATAGCAGAAGGCCCCACCCCTGCTAACAGGGCTGGGTTTAGGTTTGGCTGGAGACTGGGTAAGATTTACTCAGGTGGCCCCCACAGTGGCCTTGCAGGGGTCAGTGGTTCTAGGCTTAGGCAAGGCTTGGAGGTAGGGAGTCCCGCTTCAGGGCCATCGTTTCCAGCTGCTTGACCCTGTCAAGCTCCTCAGCTTCTCTCTAAGTCCCTTTTCCTCTCTGCTCAGCACTGGTGAGGAGGAGCTGCTGGGTTGGGGTGGCACACGTGGTAGGGGTATCTGAGTTTTAGGAAAGCTAGGGCTATGAAAAGAAACCCCGTCTCCAAAACAAAACAACCCCCCCCCCAAAAAAAAAACAACAACAGAGTAACTGGGCACAGTGCCAGTTAAATGATCTGACTCTCAGCCCCTTGCTTCCTTCCCTCTGGAGAGCCTGCGTCTGGCTCTCTGCTGCCCTCTCCTGGCTTTCTGGTGTCCGCTTCCCTAGTTGGAGCCAGTTTCTAGTAACCGGGAGCCTCAGGAAGAAAGATTCAACCTGGACTTGTTTGTGTGTGCCCAGAACTCAGGGATGTATCTATGGGGATGCAAAAATGGGCAGGGCAGCATTGAGGGGATGCTACAGCGGTGAGGAGCCAAAGGATCTGAAATCAGTCTAGCGTGACCTTGATGTGCAACCTGTGGTGTGTCAATGTCATGGTGCCTCAGTTTCCCCATCTGTAAAATGGGTATAACATTCACCTACCTCGTGTATGATCAGTGCCTCATGAAGTGCTGAGCACATCCACATATGCAATAAATATATATTGGTACTAACCATGGGAGCTGCCGCTCCTGCTGAGGAGCCAGACGGGGGAGCTATACACTGGAGTGGGGTGATCCTACAGCAACTGCCCTTCAGATAGGAGGGAACCAGGGGTCTCAGGGAAGAGGTAGCCTTTGAGGGAACAAGTTCGGATATTTATTGATGTTATTGCTGTTTAATTTTGGTGCCGGGGGCAGAAGACCTCAGGGCTTGGAATGGGTGGAGTGACTGTGCCAGAAATATGCAAATTAAGCATATGGGAGGAGTCTGGCTGCATCTCAGATGAAGAAGACAGACAAGCCACCCAGTCTTTCTGTGGCCCCCAAATTCCCGTTTAACCCATACCTCTCCACCATGGTAGGATGGTGGCTAGAACCAGACCTGCTCCCTGCTGCACTGTGTAGGTCCTGCTGTCAGAGGGGGGTCAAGGGTCCTGAAAAGACTACTGCATCCCTGGACCTATGATGAGGACTCCCCCTCACATGCAGGCCTGTGTTTGTACCCCCATCTTACCCCCACCCCCACCCCCATGTATGTTGCCTGGCCAGGCTGCAGCATTCTTGAAAAGTCCCAGACTCAGACATTTCATTGTGGACAGCCTCTAGGGACATGAAGGACACACAATCTTTTCCTCTGGGAAGCAGGCCAGTCCAGATGTTGGGTCCCAGTGTGGATCATGAGTTTTTCCTGTGTGACCTGACCTCAGTGGCCTAATGGAGAGTCACCATAGAAGACAGTAATCTTAGTTGCCTCTCACTTGAGCCGGCATGGCGTTTGACTAGGGCACCCTCATCCCCGTTGTACCAGTCTCGCTGATGGTTCTGTGCTGGTGCCATTGTTTATTTAGATGAGCTCGCCCTCTCTGGTCTGGGCTACTACCTCCAGTAATCCTCCTGCCTCAGCTTCCTGAGGAGCTGAAGTCCTATTTTAAGGATTAAGAAAGTGAGACCCCGAGAGAGCTTAAGGAAGTTGCTTGGGTTGTTGGTGTATTTTCTGTTTGCTTTGTGAGTAGTTGTTTAATTTCTGAGATGTGGCAGGCTCTGGGAGTGTGTCCATGAGCAAAACAGCCAGGGTGACTCTGAGCTGACTGGACTAAGGAAGGGGTGACTGGACGCAAGTTAAAGAGACTTGTAGGCAGTGGGAAATGCTGGGGTTGGGAGGGCACCAAGGTTAGCTTCATAGGGGAGGCTGCCGAGGCCCAGAATCTACACTGACTCTTGAGCCACAGTAGATCCGAAAGAACACTGGAGACAGGGAGGGGATGGGTGTGCCCCAGGGGTATGCCAGGTGACAGAACTTGGACATACCCCAGCCAGCACCCCAGGTAGATGCCAGGTAGGTGGTGTCTCTTGTGTCACCTGCACTCCACGGGTGGATGTACACTCTGGAGTTCTCACCCGGTGGGAGCAAGGCCTGGAGGTGTTAAGCAAGGGAGTGCATTCCTTTGATACTATTTTTAGAGAACAGCCCTAGAGTCTTTGGAGTCTACAAAGGAGCAGGTGTGATTGTTGCTCTTGAACCCACCCAGCATGCTTCCCTGGGCATTTGGGGGAACCCATCCAGCAATGCTTCCCTGGGCATTTGGGGGTGAACCCACCCAGCAATGCTTCCCTGAACATTTGGGGGTGATCCCATCCAGCATGTTTCCCGGGCATTTGGGGGAACCCACCCAGCAATGCTTCCCTGGGCATTTGGGGGTGAACCCATCCAGCATGCTTCTCTGGGCATTTGGGGTGAACCCATCCAGCATGTTTCCCTGGGCATTTGGGGGTGATCCCATCCAGCATGCTTCCCTGGGCATTTGGGGCTGGAAACTATTAGTTTTCTAGGTCTGTTCTGTTTGGCAGCCATGTGAGAGAAAAGGGAGAGTAGACCAGAGAGGGTTACCCGTGTCACCAGGCCTGCGAGATGAGGAAGGGTCTTGGAGCCAACTACGCTGGGAGTGAAAACCCTCCTGGCGTTACTTAGTTAGCAGGAAATGGCAGAAATGGCAGTAGGTGGAAGGTTTTCTGCTTCACAGGGTCTGACACTAACAGCAGATTGTAGCAGCAAAGTGTCAGAGAATGAAAGGAATGTGTCCTGACCAGAAAACAAACGCAAGATCAAAGACAAAACAAAACCCAAAAAACTAAAACAAAACAAAAACACCCCCCTCACACACACACATACAAGGAACTAGTATTTGTGTATATGAGTGTGCTCCAAACCCACAGGCGAAGGGGCCAAGATTTGGTCTTCTATCCTTGGTCTGTGGTGTACCCATTCTTTCCCAGGCTGGGGGTTGAGTGCAGGAGGCCTGAGGGTTGGAGTGCAGGAGGGAGCTTTCTGAGACCTCGGCCAGCCAGGCACAGAAGGGGAAGAGAACTGTGTGTTTCCCTCGGGTTCCACCCAGCGGCTGCCTGTGTGCGACTCCTGCTGGAAACCTCTTCTTAGAGCTACGGTAGTAAGGGGCATTTTGGATAATTTAGAGGTTAGAAAGAAAATTGCCTTTTCCTTCAAGAGTTGACTCTATATGGGATGTAGCTAGCTAATATGCCCAGCCAGGTGGCCAAGTGCACACCTTTGCTCCTCGCCCTAACATACACTCAGGAAAAGACTGAGGGCAGCATGAACTGCACGGTGGAACCCGATCTCTGAAATAAAAGTCCTTTGAGAGGTGTCTGGAACTTGGCTTTTGTATATATATCCATGGGTAAGAAAGGACTGATGGGCGAGCCAGAGCCCAAGCGGTGGAAATGTTGGTTTTTTACACTCACAGATGTCTGATATTCGACTTTAAGGCTTTTGTATTTTTTTCTATGTAAACCCCCTTCATCTCTTCAAATCTTCAGTAAAGTCTGTTACAAACCTAGAGGTCTGCGTGCTCATCATTTCTCTGTACAGGACTGTACGTGAGCGGTGCACCCTGGGACTGGCCCGTGCTGAACCAAACCAGTGGGAGCAGGACCTGAACTCGGAGCTGAAGAGTTCAGATGCTCTTGAATAGGGCATGATAAGAGGCTGCCCACCTTCCCACAACACTCCCAAGAACTGAATTCTCATCAGTCACTGTGCTAAACTGAACTAGTTTGGGGTTCAGAGAGGGCTGATACAGAAACCCCACCTGTACCTGCTGGACACTTTGCTCCCCATCTTGAGCAAGGAGGCAGGAGGCCTTGCCTGGATTGCAGGGCCTGCCTTTCAGTGGGTACCATCCTCCCTGGACCCGACTTGGGAAGGACACCCAGATTCTTACTGGAGTTGGGAGTTGGGTCATTACTGAGAGGTGAGTTGGGGCTAAGAAGAGAAGCTGTGGCAGCCCTGTGCTGAGACACAGTGCGTTTACAGACAGAGGAGGAGCAGGAGTGTGATTTGCTCTCAGTAGTAAAGGAGAGGTTTGGGGGCCAGGGGAGGCCAGCTGCTACTCACAGGGAGATGAGGATAGAGAAGTGACCACTTCTGACAGAGTCCCCTGCCTCCTTTCCAAATGACAGGACTAGACCCCTCTGTTTTTATCTAGACGTGTGGTCATTCTTGGTAAAACCGTATTTCCTAGTTTCCATTGCAGTCTGAGGTGGTTAACTGACTAAGTTTGGCCAGTGGAGGTAAGTAGAAATAAAATTTTCAGGAATAACCTGAAAGGGAGCGGGCATGCACTTTGTTCTGAGGAGTTATTGGGAACGTGCTGTAATGTAGCACAATTAATAAAAACCCAGAGACAGAAACTGAGGTTCAACCTGAAGGTCAGAAAAGCAAAGCAGTCGCCACTGGCTCTTACCTTGACCTGTCCAAAATGGCGATCCTGCCTCCAGGAATCTCAGAATGAGACTGAGCTGAGAGCTGTCTCCTCCCATCTTAAATTCCTCTCTAGCGCTGGGACTGAAGGCGTGCACCACTACCGCCCAGCTTCTATGGAAAACTAGTGTGGCTACTGGGATTAAAGGTGTGTGTCATTGCTGCCTGGTCTATAAGGCTGATCAGTGCAGCTGTTTCACTTTCTGAACTTCACGCAAGCTTTAATTACTTAAATACAAATGAAACATTGCACACTGTAATGGCCAGGGTTTTTTTTTTTTGTTTGTTTGTTTGTTTGTTTGTTTTTGTTTTTCTAGACAGGGTTTCTCTGTAGTTTTTGGGGCCTGTCCTGGAACTAGCTCTTGTAGACCAGGCTGGTCTCGAACTCACAGAGATCCACCTGCCTCTGCCTCTCAAGTGCTGGGATTAAAGGCGTGTGCCACCACCGCCAGGCTAATGGCCAGGTTTTGTGTAGCTACAGTGGACTCTGAGATGACCTTAGACGGGAACAAGCTAGAGCAGAAACACACAAGAGTGTTACCTAGCTCGAGTAGGTTTCACATGAGGAATGAAGTTTTCTGTTTGCCCCTTTCATTGTGTCTAGTTTTTTGAATTAGCAGCCAAACTTAATTCTAATACACAACAGTATTCAGTCTGGGAGCAAAGTTGGAGGCGACAGAGTTAAGGCATAAAGACGACGACCATGATGATGATGGTGATGATGATGATGGTGATGATGATCGTGACGATACCTACCTACACCTTCTGAGGCAAGCCTGTCTCCTTTCTTAGCCCTCCAAACGCTTGCACCACAGGCATGCGCCACCATGCTCAGCTTTTCCTCGCACTTTTCAGTGTATAAAACACTTCTGAAACCGTCTCTTGCTTGATGCCCCCGGCTGCACTGTGCTCCTGCAGGCCGTTCTTTTCACAGATGAAGAGGCTTGGGAAATCAGTAACTAAGTTCAGCTGCTCTGGTTTGAGTGTGAAATGTCCCCACAGGCCTATGTGTTTGAACACTTGGTCCCCAGTGGGTAGCACTGTTCTGGAATGTTCCAGAACCTTGCTGGTGCCAGTGCCCTAAAGTCAGCACTTGAGAGTTCCAGGTCAGCACACTTCCCATGCTCTCTGTGTCCTGATCGGCGTGGAGGTGACCAAGCTACGCCACCAGCTCCACTGCTCCTGGCGTGAGCAGTTCTTGTGACTGCAACAGACTGCACCCCCTCAGACCACACCTTGCTTCTTCTCTTTGGTGTCTTATCACAGGGACCAGAAAAGTTACACACCTGGCAAGTACTCTACAGGCCTTTCTACCTCCGCTTGGGCTGGCTGCTCAGCCCAGCTCTTGTGTCTCATGAATGCAGGTGGGCTGATCACGGGTGGTCAGGGCTTGCCTGAAGCTGGCTGGGACAGGGTGGGAAGCCTGGAGAGGATATAGTTTAGAGGTGGGAGCAGTTCAGCAGTACAACATTTGCCTAGCGTCTGTGGCCCTGGCTTGCATCCAAGGAAACAAAACAAAAAATTAAAGCAAGATGAAGAAAGCAGATTTTTATTTTTCTTGTACAACAATCACCTTGTGGCTAAAGCAAGGGAGTGTGGTTCACAAGAGGCTGTGGAGAAAAAGGGAGCAGATGACCAGCTCCGTGGGAGGGAAATGTGTTTGCCAGTTGGCGGGCTCACAAGCCCATCCTAGACATAATCAGAAATCATCGGATGCTTAGCCCGAGTCTGGGGAGTGTCTTATGACCGTGCCTTTTTTTTAGGGATTAGGTTTTTTCAGTTGTCCCACCCCCAAGGTCAAATTGGGAATTAGGAATTTGCCACCATATTCTCATTCTGTCTTTCCCCTTCAGTAACGTTGTTTTGAGACAGGATCTCACATAGCTCAGGTTGACTTCAAACTCACTATTTAGCTGGTTAACTCTTGACCCTTTCAAAGATGGGGATCATAGATATGCACCACCACCATTGTCCCCAGTGACATCTTTGCTGATATCTTTCCAGTTCCTTTCTTGAAACGTAGCCCCCAGTCCCGACACCGACATTGGGGATTGCGTATGCCCACTCTTAGGGTGTGCATTGACGGAGGCTTAGAGCTACTCACCCAGGTCCTCCCTGCCCTTGTAGCCAGACTTGTGCCTCCCACTCCTTCGCTCTGAGAAACAAGGAGCCCTAGGAAATCCCGTTCTGTCCAGTCCTCTATGGCTCTATAACCTTGACTCTCCCACCCCAACCTGTGCTGGAGGGAGGCACATTAAAGCAAGCCTCAGATGCCTGCTCCCAGTTGGTCCGGGCCCCTCCCCGCTGTGATCTGCCCACTTGCTCTTTCCCTTCATCTCTCTGGTCTGGGATTCCTGGCTGTGTTCCCTGGCTTTGATATCTGCTGCTGCGCTCTCTGGTTTGGCAATTCACCATGTTTCCTTTGTGGTTTCGGGGGCCTCTGGATTTTATTGGTCAGCCTGCTGCTGTGTCCCCTCCTCTGGTTTTATGTACCTACTTGGCCTTTCATGAGGAGCATTCCCTCTGGTTTGGACTCTGCAGAATGCTATGGCTAAGCCAGGATTGGAAGTGGCCTTGCAGTGGCCTGTGGCACCTTAGATCTGCTCTTGGCCCTAGCTGCCCCTTGAGGAAGACACACATGCAAGGTGCATCCCATAGCCCTTTCTGATTGGGCCTAAGTGTCGGACTCACTCCAGCTGCTAAGGATGTGGCTGCGCCCCACCCACATTCCCTGCGCAGGCCCAAGCCAGTTTCTTTATTAACCAATGGTATTCGCAGCATACAGATGGGGACGCCCACATCACTTCACTCACAAATGGCTGCCATCGCAGCCGTCCCCTAACTAGTTTTATGATCTGTTCCCTGTTAGATGACTGGGTACACACGCCAGCAGAAGAAGTGAGCCAGGAATGACAACAGGCCGAAGCTCTCCTTAGACGAAGGCCCAACTGTTGTGCCGTGTGGGCTGGTTGAGTTGAGAGCGATTCCAAGCCTTGTTACCTGGCAGGAAAGAGCCTGCGTGTGTACCCAGGCGGCCACTGGTGAAAGGCAGCCACTGCCGGGGCTTTTTGGTGAAGGATGGCCACTCCTCGTGGGACTTGTTACTGTATGACCTGGGACTCCCTGGAACTCTAAGGTCTTACTACGCTCCCCTGTTCTTGGAACTTTACACCTTTGGGTGACTCCTAAGCATGTTCAAGTTTGAGAAGTCACTGGGGTGGACTTTTCACCAAATGAGAAAGCTCCACCCTCAGGCTGTAGTGAGGCTCAGTGATTTCTTCTTGTAGATAGAGCAGGGGGCTGTGTTGTTGGTTGGTTTTAACTCTTTTTTTTTTTTCCCTTTTTTTTTCGAGACAGGGTTTCTCTGTGGTTTTGGAGCCTGTCCTGGGACTAGCTCTTGTAGACCAGGCTGGTCTCGAACTCACAGAGATCCCCCTGCCTCTGCCTCCCGAGTTCTGGGATTAAAGGCGTGTGCCACCACCGCCCGGCTCTGGTATTAACTCTTTAGGGGACCTGCCACCCAGCTCCCAAATAAAACACATGGAGGCTTATTATTCTTATAAATGTCTTAGTTTGACTTTTGATTTATTTCTATCCAGCTTTTTTTATCTTTTTTGTTTGCTTGGTTTTTGTTGTTTTTTGTTTTTCGAGCAAGGTTTCTCTGTAGCTTTGGTTCCTGTTCTGGAATTAGCGCTTGTAGACCAAGCTGGTCTTGAACTCACAGAGATCCTCATACTTCCGCCTCTCTGGGATTAAAGGTGTGCACCACCACTGCCCAGACAGTTTTTCTTATCTTAATTAATCCATCTACCTTTTGCCTTTGGGTTTTTACCTTTCTCTTACTTCTGCAATCTTACTTTCACTCTTACTCCCTAGCTGGCTGATTGGCTGGCTGGGTCACTGGGTGGTTGGCTGGCTGGGTCACTGGGTCACTGGGTGGTTGGCTGGCTGGGTGGCTGGGTGGCTGGGTGGCTGGGTGGCTGGG
>NW_004949099.1:41311384-41320597 GCF_000317375.1 Microtus ochrogaster | reverse complement strand
TGGCTGGGTGGCTGGGTGGCTGGGTGGCTGGGTGGCTGGGTGGCTGGGAGGCTGGGTGGCTAGGTTGTTGACTCCTAGTGTCCTCCTTTCCTTGTTCTCTTGTTCTTCCTTCTCTCCTCCCAGATTTCTCCTTCTATTTATCCTCTCTGCCTGTTAGCCCCACCTATCCTTTCTCCTGCTTTGCTATGGGCCAGTCAGCTCTTTATCAGGTGTTTTAGACAGGCAAAGAATCACAGTTTCACAGAGTTAAACAAATGTAACATAAAAAAAACTGCTGGTGTGGGAAGTCCTGTATATGTGTTGCTTTTATTGGCTAATGAATAAAGAAACTGCCTTGGCTTGTGATAGGGTAGAACAGAGCTAGGTGGGGAAAACTAAACTGAATGCTGGGAGGAAGAAGGCGGAGTCGGTAGATGCCCTGGAGCCAGAGGAGAAAGACGCAAGCTGCCAGGAACCTTGCAGGTAGTCCAAGACCCTCGGGGGTAAAATATAAAATAATAGAAATGGGTTAATTTAAGAGATAAGACTGAGCTAGAAATATGCATAAAGCCAAGCATTGTTGTAATTAATACAGTTTCTGTGTGATTATTTTGTTCTGGGCAACAGGGAACAAACAAGTGGCCTCCTCCTACAACAGAATGCAACACATCTTTGAATCATATTAAACAAGTGTTCCACAGCATAAACAAAGGTAGCATATCTTAAAATAATATTCCACAACAGGGTTGGGGTTGGAATACAAGGGCCATCTGTCCCTGGGAAAGGCCTGTAGTTGAACAGCATATTCATCATGGTAAAATTATTTTTCTCTTTAAAGAAAAAGATACAGGGGCTAGAGAGAGAACTCAATGGCCAACAGCACTTGCTACCCTTGCAGAGAACCTGCATTCAGTTCCCAGCATCAACATGGCAGCTCACAACCATCTGTAACTCCAGCTTCAGGAGATCAAGACACCCTCTACTATCACCTATGGGCACTGCAGGCATGTGGTACACAGGCATGCATGCAGGAACACGCAAATACACATAAGATGAAAATAGTAAAGAAAATCTTTGAAAAGACAGCAATAAAAATGAATGCAAAAAAATTAAATTTCAAGGAGCCACTATTGTTCCAAGTTTATATTAACACATAATCTTTTTTGTTTGTTTGAAACAGGATCTTGCACTGTATCCCACCTGGACTAATTCTCCTGATTCCAGTGTGCTAGGCCATTAACACCATGCTTTGTCACATGCAATCTTTTCAACTGTGCAAGTTTAAGAAAACAATGCACGTGCGGGTCCTCTGCCTTCATGTATGCCTGTGTACCACATGCCTGCAGTGTCTACGAGGTCAGAAGGCATCAGATACCCTGGAATTGGAGTTACAGATAGTTGGGAGCTACCGTGTGGGTGCTGGGAATCACACCCCAGTCATCTGGAGGAGCAGCCAGTGCTCTTAACTACCGAGTCATCTCTCCACTTCCCTTTCCTTTTAAAAAAAAAAAGAAAGTCTCACTCCATTGCCCATGCTGGTCTCATTCTCCTGAGTGCTAGAATTACAAACACAAGCCACTAGGCCAGGCTCAGCTGGACTGCTTCATAATCTAAAATCATCAGCAGAATTTTTAATGTCTGAAGAGAAGTTTTATGCATGAAAAAGAAGACTTGGAGATCTCTGTGTATTGACTTATTTTGAACAATTAAAGGACGAGCTGTATTGGGTTTATCTTGTGCACGTGTTACTTTGTGTATCAAGCTAGTGTGTTTGTGTTAGGCCTCGTTCACTTGTTCTCTGATTAATGCTCGGTTGCCTCACGAGTCCTATCAGTATTTAACATCGCTTACAAGCTTAATTAGATTAGCTTGGGCTATTTAAAATAATTAAGCATCTCGGCATGGTGGATCTCACCTGCAGTTCCAACACTTGGGAAGCCAGTAAGTTCTGACTACGGGGTGAAATCCTATCGCAAAATTCGAAGAAAACTGAAGAAAAGAAAAAATACCAAATGTAGCATTTTAAACGTTTACTATCTAACCTGTCCTAAGACGACTTACAAATCTATCTTAGACCCTCAGCATTTAACACTAAATCAATTTAACACTATCAATTTTTTGAAATAGTTTTAGGAAAATGCTATTACTAAGTATGCCAACTAATTTTAAAATTTAGAGAAAATGGACAAACTCTTAAAAAATATAACCTACCAATCATGAATAGAGACAAAGGACTATTTATGTAGCCACTGGGGAGTGAATAAGGAGTTACAGTGTCTACCCCAGAAGAAAGCACCAGAAAGTGTTTTTTTTTTTCTAGCAAGTTCTAGCATACACTCATTGGGAGAATAACTCATTGTTAAGCAAACACCTAGCCTATGTGAGACTCTGAGTTCATTCCTCAGAACACACACACACACATACACACACTTATATACACACATACACACACAAACATACATATACATAAACACATACCCAGTGAGGAAGGGAAGGAAACTCAGACACATGAATTCAAATTGTTATAAATCCTCAAGTAGACAAAAAAGGGAGCAACCCCAGGAGATTTTACCAGGCTGGGAACCTTTGAAACTACAACAGAAAACTAAAAGCTATGCGTGGGGCACATGATTGTAATCTCAGCGTTGTGGAGGCCTAGACAGAAGGATCTTTAAGTTCTAATTCAGTCTGGGCAATAGAGCAAGATTAAGGCCAGCACAGGGTACATAACAAGCCCCTGTCTCAAACAAAAAGGAGAAAAATAATAAAGTAGATACCATTGATATGATTTAATAAAATATGCAATAAAGAACAAAAATCCACAATGGTTTAGTATAAGAGAATCATGACCACATTCCAGCTCTTCCTAGGACACAAAACTGATCTCATCTTGTTAAATTAAAAGCAGTAAATGTAGCCGGGCATTGGTGGCACACATCTTTAATCCCAGCACTCAGAGGCAGAGGTAGGCGGATCTCTGAGTTCAAGGCCAGCCTGGTCTACGGAGTGAGTTCCAGGACAGCCAGGGAACACACAGAGGAACCCTGTCTCAAACAAACAAACAAACAAACAAAAAGGAAAATGTTACAGTTGTCTCAAAGGACACAGAAAAACTGGGAAAAGGTAAACATCCACTAAAGATTAAAAAACAAAAACAAAGGCCTCTCCAAGTAGGATAATGAGAGAAGTTTGTTCACCCAATAAAACCTACAATGGGTAGAGAACTATCCAGAAGATCCCTTTGAAAATCAGGAATAAGATAGGAGGGATGTACTTTTCATGAAGCTGAACGCCCTTCTAGAAGTGTTAGCCAGCCAGCCAGCCAAGGAAACATAGTATAGGAACTAGAAAGTGAGAAACGTTGTTCGTCAAGACTTGAACCATGAAAGCACAAGAAAATTACAGGAAAGGTTTTGTGGGTCTGGAGTCATTCAGAGATTCACCAGTCTGACTCAAGTTTGGGTTTGGTAAATTAGAGGCTTTTTATTAAAAAGAGACTGGTCAGGACCAAACCAGAGAGAGTGCTCCAGATAAGGTCCCTGCTATTGTCAGGCAAAGGATTATATAGGCAAACCCCACAAAGTTATAATCTTGGGAAGCCAAATTAACTCATATTGTGTTTGGGTTTGGGCAAGGCTTGATTTTGTAACAGATTCCAGTGGGCTCCTCAGTCCTCTAAGCAAGCAGGTGTTTCACACAAAAGCGGAATTTAGCCATCAACCTGTTTAATGTTGTGACCTCATAGAAATAGCTGAGGCACTGAAATATTTTGCAACAATCAGCAATTTTTTAAAGACTAGCCCAACTGTTTCAGAATATTTATTTACACTGTATGAGGATGTGCAACTATGATTAATTTAATAAAGAGCTGAATGGCCAATAGCTAGGAAAGAGAGACAAGAAAAGTTTATAAGGGTAGAGAAGAAGAGGAGAAATCTAGGTGCTTGAATTATGCCAGAGAGATGCCAATGAGACACAGAGGGAGTTGGACATACAGAATGAAAAGAGGTAAAAAGCCAAATGATAAA
This sequence comes from Microtus ochrogaster, assembly GCF_000317375.1. Lineage (NCBI taxonomy): Eukaryota > Metazoa > Chordata > Mammalia > Rodentia > Cricetidae > Microtus > Microtus ochrogaster. Next base: position 41,316,590 of record NW_004949099.1, on the reverse strand, counting down.
ACATAGATTAAGGGGCTGGAGAGATGGCTCAGCGATTAAGAGCACTAACTCTTCTTCTAGAGATCCTGAGTTCAATTCCCTGCAATCACATGGTGGCTCACAACCATCTATAATGAAACCTACTGGGGTGCAGAATACTGTATATGTAATAAATAATAAATAAATAATCTTTAAAAAAATCTCAAAAAAACCCCAACAACAAAACCCCCCAAAACAAAACAAAACAAAACAAAACAAAACAAAAAACCCCATAGATTAATAGAAGAAGACACATTTAAGTAAAAGACCTGGCAGAACAAACCTAAGCTTTCCTAATTAATAAGTCTCTGAATCATTATTTGGGATTATTTGGGAGCTGTGTAGCTCTTCCAGGACTCAGCCATTGTCCCAATTTTCTCAATATTTTCAGGGTCCCCTAAAGATGTTTGTTGTCACCCCCAGACAATGGGAAACAGTCAAGAGGCGGGGTGGGTGGGTTTTGGTCTTTTGATGGATTATGGATGTTTATCATCATTTAGGGGGTTGACTGCAAGTTGTTGGTCATGTACAGGAGGAAGCTAAGCAAAGGAGATTAGATTCAGGGATTTCATTCTGAAGATAAAAATGGGGGATAGGAATGACAGGCTAAAAGGATAGATTATTGAATCTACTTTTTTTTTTTTTTTTTTGGTTTTTCGAGACAGGGTTTCTCTGTGGCTTTGGAGCCTGTACTGGAACTAGCTCTTGTAGACCAGGCTGGTCTCAAACTCACAGAGATCCGCCTGCCTCTGCCTCCCGAGTGCTGGGATTAAAGGCGTGAGCCACCACCGCCCGGCTGAATCTACTTTTAAACTAAAAAAGCAACCATTCATCTCAAATATTTTATATTAGTATGGATTTTTGTATACTGATGCAAATTTAAGGCTATTTTAGTTATATGGTATATATACTTCTACTCTTATTTAAGGCACTGTACCTATGCAGTTTATTTAACAATATAGAATAAATTTCTAGTCCTTGAAAGCTATTGTTATAAACTGTTTAAGATAGTTAAGAAGCACAGGTTGGTAGTTAGTCATCTATAATGAACAAATTTGTAGTCATGTTAGGTATATTTTAAAGGTCAAACATATATTTTAGAAAGATAGATGGTCTTCAAACACTTCAGAGATATGGCATTTAAGATGTTTTAAAAACATAAGGCATGACAGTGAGACAAGTCTGCTCCCGGCAGTACCAATTTACTTTTTAAAAAAAGATAATGAGTAATAAAGAACCTCCATATTAAGTTCACTTTCAATGTGGCAAAGCTAGCCACTGAGCAAGAAACTAGCCTCGTCTTGACTGCTGGCAGAATGCTGTCCAAATTGGATGAGCAGGAAGCAAAAGAAAGAGATTGCTGAACTTTACCAAGACAAGGTAGGACAGTTCTTCAAAATTCCTGCTTCACAGAAAAGTCTGTCACATATTCTAGGCCCGTAGGCTGAAGATGGATGCCCTACCATTGCCCAGGAACCTTAGGTGAGTCTACAGGCAGCCAGCTGCCTTTGTCAGTTCTATAGTTTTGTATGTTGCTTGCTTTGTACTTCCTATTTACTTAGGTAATATTATATCCTTCTCCAGTCTTTGATAGGGTTGAAGACTAGGTAGCTATAGTTAGTTTTCCTTGTTCTCAAATTCAGTAAAGAAACTTACATAAGAGATGTAAAGTTTATAAGATTGAGAGACATAAATGCTTAAGTTGTTTATCTAAAAAAAATGCCTTAGGGTCTAAAAAGATCTTTTTAGGATGGTAATACAAGTTATGGTAGAAAATTGTTTAGGTATAAAACTTTGGACTCACAAAGATAAGATAGATAATACAGTACCTTCTGCAAATTTGGCAAATATAAATGGGCTGAACATTGTGAATGTAATTCTTATCCGATAATTGGTCTTATTGTACATAGGTTTTTTTTCCCGAGTAATTACGCATGCAGACCTACTGTACATAGCTTTACTATGTAAGAGGTAAAACTTTTCTTTTTTTATTTCCATAAAGGGGGAAAATGTCGTAGGATATTTGTACACTGCATGAAGATGTGTTGCTGTGATTGGTGTAATAAAGATCTGAATGGCCAGTGGCTAGGCAGGAGAGGATAGGCAGGGTTTCTGGCAGAAAGAAGTGAAGAACTGAGGGAAGAGTCTGGGTGCTCGGGAGATGCCAATGGGAAGCGCAACAATCTGACCTAGGGGCCGGAGGAAAGGTAACCGAGTCATGGGATAGAATGCAGATTAACCGAAACAGATTAATTAAGTTATAAGAGTTAATTAGAAAAAGCCTAAGCTAAGACCAAGCATCCATAATTAATAAGTCTGCATTGTTATTTGAGGGCTGGTGGTCCCAAAGAGGAAGCTTACTATACCCAGTTGCACCAGGAATTGTACCGGCTGAGGGTACATTCAAGGTGGGAGCAACATCCTCGTGGCTTACACAGCTAAAAACACCAGTTTGTAGAAGCCTGGCACAGCAAATTTATCCTCTAAACATAATGTTCATCATCAAAGGCAGTCCAGTAATTAGGTTACTCAGCAATGTAAAGATCGATGTGGGGATTTGGACGTTTTTTCCTCTGTGAACAAATCCCTCCGAGGTGTAGTTAGACAGAAGAGAAATAAGTGTGGTAAGCATAAAATGATACCTGGGGAAATAGCCCAAGAAATTCAAACCTTTTACAGAAAAAGGTACAGTTTTTCCTTCCAGTAAAACACAGGTATAAGTATACTTACACAGTTTGTTAAGTAGTCACATTTCACGGGTAAATAACAAACAATATGGGCCTTGAATTCTTTGCTCATACGTTTGTAAAAAAAAAAAACAATCTCTGTTCTTTTGAAAGTAGATGAAAGTGCGGCTCAAGGGGCCAGAGGTAATCAATAGTTAATGTGTTTGTTGTACAATCATGGTGACTGGCATTCAGGTCCCTGCACCCACCAAAAATGCACACATCTCTAACTCCAGCTCTAATCTAATTTTTCCTAGTGTTTCCTAGGGACGAGTTCAGGGCTTCTGTTCTTGCTAGGACTGTCACCACAGCAGTGAGTATCTTTTTTTCTCAATGAATCCTATTGACAGTGCTGAGATTTTATTTATTCTCTTCTGGCAATGTACTGATCCTTGGTGAGTTGGGACCTGCTGTGCAACAGTTTCCTCTGAGATTGAAACATTCCACCCTGAAAGGAAGCTCCTTAAGGGGGGAGGCAAACAACTCAAGAGAGCTCAACAAGTCCCTGAAGCTGACCAGATTCACTAGGGGTTTCCTTGCCGTAGTAAGCAATAAAAGCTGAGAGTCCCTCTCAGATAGAAGGGAGCTGAGCAGCAAGGAAGACTCCCAGAAGAGCCAATCTCAGGCCAGCTGCCTGGAAGAAGCAGAAATCAGCCGCTTGGAGGAGGTTTAGACCAACCAAGTCTCTTGGAAAGGACACTCTGTTGAGCTGCCTGGAGGCTGTGCAGTGTTTCCGGTTCCCAGCTTTTGTGATATCTCGTCTCATTGACTTCAAACCGCAGCCTTGCTAGGGCTATCTTGAATTATTTGAAAAGTTTTAGTCAGTTTAAAGTTACGTTTTTTTTTTTTACTTAATTTGTCAGCTCAATATTGCATATCCCATCCCCACTGTGGAAGTGGGGATTTCGTGTTTGGGTTGATATTGTCAATTATACAATAATTCATTTTACATGGGATAAACTTGTATTTAACTTTTCTGTTCATTATCTTACAGTTGTGTTTATGAAATTTTTATTTAATAAAGCTTAAAGTTGTTCAGAACATATTTTGCAAGATCTTGTGCCCCCATTTCTTTTATGGTATAGTAATGAAACCTGTGTTACGAGACCTGGAAAGCCAGTGTCCAGGGAAAGACTCACCAGCTTAAGCCATCTATATACTGTGCACATGAATGACTATTATTCTGTTCTGGGCCTCTGCAATGAAGTTAGAATATTCCAGAGAGAATCTGCTTCCTTATCTTGGGTTGTATTGGAGCTTCGTTGAGCAGAGTCCAGTATAAGCCCTGTAGAGTTGCAGCGATGGGCAAACTTAATGTAATAAACATAGGGGCATTTCTCACTGAAGCTACTCTTCATTGTTGTAAACGGAAACTCAGGTCCACTGCTCACCACTCTACCAAAAACTGAGAGACGCACATTGGTAAAAAGGAAACGGTGTCTTTACAGGTTTGTCCAGATTTAGGGAAAGTTTCTCAGTTCTCTTCTGATCTACACATCTCTCCTTTTTCTATATATCAATCAGCTCGGTTTTTTTGTTTGTTTGTTTTTATTTTTTTGACACAGATTTTTCTGTGTAACAGCAGTAGCTGTCCTGGAACTAGCTCTTGTAGACCAGACTGGCCTCAAAATCACAGAGATCCTCCTGCCTCTGCCTCCCAAGGGCTGGGATTAAAGGCGTGCACACCACTGCCCAGCACAATCAGCTTGTTGATGTATAGAAAAGACAACACAGAGCTGGAGAAATGGCCATCTAAGTGTGAAGATCTACACCAAGGGTCCAATTAGGATAAACGCTGAGACATCAGAGCCCTGATCCTTTGTGGCAGAATGGATTTCATCTTATCTCTTTCTTCTAGTCTTTCTTTTTTAAATGAGACTAAAAAAAGAAAGGCACATTTCATGACACTCAGAAAATGAAGAGCTTCTAAGGCAGAAACATATATCAAAAATGATTTTAAAAAAGTGATATATTGTCTACAAGAGCTAGTTCCAGGACAGGCTCCAAAGCTACAGAGAAACCCTGTCTCGAAAAACCAAAAAAAAAAAAAAAAAAAGTGATATATTTGATGCTATTCAGGACTTTAAAATTGATGTGTATTGAAACACAAACACTAATGAGGAAACAATATCAGAATTTATAGCAATTGTGATGGTAAAATCTCTATTGTCAGATGATGATGAAGGCATACATCACAAACAATCCCACACCAGTTTGGAATTATGATTAATAGGATGGTATTTATTTAAAGGGGAAAAAACTTACAGACAACAGCCCTCTGCGCAATCAGGAAGGAGTCTAGTCGCCGGAAGCGGAGCAGGAAGCAATAGTTCTTAACGTATACACAGGTAAAGGTTCTCAAATAATTAAAAATTCTGGCCGGGCGATGGTGGCGCACGCCTTTAATCCCAGCACTCGGGAGGCAGAGGCAGGTGGATCTCTGTGAGTTCGAGACCAGCCTG
>NW_004949099.1:41294100-41311224 GCF_000317375.1 Microtus ochrogaster | reverse complement strand
GAGGCCAGCCTGGTCTACCAAGGGAGTTCCAGGACAGGCTCCAAAGCTACAGAGAAACCCTGTCTCGAAAAACCAAAAAAAAAAAAAAATTCTGTAGGCCTATTTTATTTTCTGTGTATAAGTGTTTTTGGCTGCATATATGTATGTGTGCCACATGTATGACGACTATCCTCAGAAGTCAGAAGATGGCGTTGGATCCTTTGCAACTGGAAGTATGGGTAGCAGCCACCTGGTCCCCAGGTTCTGAGAACCAAACCAGGGTCCTGTTGCAAGAGCCACAAGTGTCTTAACTGCTGAGCCTGCTCCCTCCAACCACCTCCCGGGGGCCCAGTAAACAATTTTTTTTTTTTAGAGAATATTCTTGAAAATGTTCAGCTAAGGGTTGGGAATATAGCACAGTGGTGGCATGCTTGACTAGCATGCGTGAATCCCTGGGTTTCTATCTTAGCACACATAAGCCAGGCATGGCTGTACATTCTTATAATTCCACCACTGGGGAGGCAGGGGCAGGGGGATAACAAAGTTCAAGGAGCTGGAAAACATGAAGAATATTTGAACAGAAAACATAAACGGCACAACTGTATTCTTGCATCATAAAATAATTTAAATTGAGGAGGTTATTGCTCATAGCCGTGTTGCTAATGCCATTAAATCTCTATTAGATATCTCGTTTAATATCCTGGGTATACCCCATGCCAAATGGCAGAGAAAGAACATCTGGATTGGTGGCCTGAAGGACACTTGTTTATAACACATCTTTGTGAGCCAAAGAGCTGTCAGGGTATTCTAATAATCAAGAAACATCTGGAGACTTGCTGACGTCTCTAATTCCAGGATAAGTCCCAGAGAGGCCTCTCCATGAAATCAAAGACTGCAATGTTATTAATAGCAAGGTCTGTGCAAATCAGCACTGAGGTCTGGCAGCTAAAGAGGCCCACGGATGGGTACCTTTGGTGGGGCACAAAGCTGTAGCTTAAAAATGCTCGTGGATGAAGCGCTCCGTGGGAACGTGGAGAAAATGGCCAAATTCAGTGAGAAGACTAAGTTTCCAAGCGGTTGCATTGCAGATGGTCCTGTTCCTTCACATCACACCTCTTCGTGTTCACTTGGTGTCACGTGTGACATAGCTTGCCTACAGTAAAGGTGGGTCTTGCCTACAGAGTGGGTCTGCTAGTGTAGCCGTGAGATTACAGTCATGACTTATATGGTCCGGGAGGCTTGGCAGGAGCCTCACAGTGAAACCCCTCTGCAGTGGAATCAGTTCAGTATCATGGATTTCATAAGGCCAACAGCGACCTGGACAGTAATCATTACTAGGTCTGAAAAACCAGCAGAATACTGGCCGCCATCAGTGGCTGAAGTGCTCGCCATGCAAGCTTGAGCTTGGGATCCTTAGCGTTGATGTGAACAGCCAGGTGTGTGGCAGCAAGGCCTGTGATGCCAGGACTGGAAGGCAGAGAGAGAAGGGTCTTGGGAACTCGGGGGTCAGTCAACCTAGCCAATCAGTGAGCTCCATGATCTAGGAAGGACATTGGTTAATTATAATAAAGAAACTGCTTGGCCTTCATAGGTTAAAACATAGGTGGGAGGAGTAAACAGAACAGAATGCTGGGAGGAAGAGGAAGTGAGCAGAGGCCATGCTCCCTTATCCTGGGCAGACACGATCGATGAAGCTCCGACCCAGGATGGACGTAGGCTAGAATCTTCCCGGTAAGCGCACCTAGGGGTGCCACACACATTATTAGGAATGGGATAGTCCAGGTGCGAGAGTTAGCCGAGAAGAGGCTGGGCCAAGCAGTGTTTTAAAGAATACAGCGTCCGTGTAATTATTTTGGGCATAAGCTAGCAGGCGGCCGGGTGCTGGGGACGCAGCTCTGCCGCTCCTATTACAACAGCTCCAGGCTTAAGAGAGATCTTGTCTCAAAAAATAAGGTGGAGTCCTTAATCTCAGCACTCAAAAGGAGCAGGCAAATCTCTGTAAATCCCAGGCCAAATTGGTCTATATAGTGAGTTTCAGGCCAGCTAGGGCAATACAGAGAGTCCTTGTATTAATCTCAATGGGAAAAAAAATCAGTGTGTGTGTGTGTGTGTGTGTGTGTGTGTGTGTGTGTGCACGTTTGCATGTATGCATGTGTCAGCAGAGTCTTAGAACTGCAGAGGAAGGTTAATGATTCTGTTGATCTAATGGTGAGCCAGGAATCTTATACCAAGTATCATTAAGAGGCATATTATGTTTAAACACTAAAATATAATGGGAAGAGTGTTAAAGGAAGAGGCCTGACTGACGTCTTTACACATTCATGCATGGGTGTGTGCACTTGCACACACATACACACACACACACACATACATACAAACACACAAAGATAGGCTCTAGTACTTGTGCACTGTGAAGTATGCTAAAGCAAACACAAAATGGTGTTTGATGTACTTTTTCCTCTCCTGTCTGTGATCAAGACACAGCAGGAAATCCTACGTTGTACAAATTGAATGCAAGTATGCCTTGAATATATAAAGCAAAGCAAGTCAGGGGTTGGAGAGATGGCTCAGACGTTGCAGAGGGTCGAGTTTCAGTTCCTAGCACCCACATGGCAGCTCACTATTGTCTTTAACTCTAGTTGCAGAGGATCCAATGCCGCCTCTGCAGGCATTTGCTAGGACCTGAATGCATACAGCATTCAAACATACTCAGGCCCACACACATGAAACAGAATCAAATCTTTAAAAACAAAGAGCAAGGTGAAAATGAAAAGGGGGGAATGATTGTATGTTGTCTTATAAAAGAGCTGGTTTTAAAGCAGGACACGGTGGCCTCTGCCTCTAATCCCAGCACTTGGGAGACAAAGACAGAAGGAGCAGATGTTTAAGATCATCCGCTACACACTGAGTTTGAGTCTATAGGAGGCCCTGTCTCAAAAACAAAGCAAAATAGGACTGGAGAGATGGCCTAGCCCAGGAACAGCACAGGCTGTTCGTCCAGAGGATCCAGGTCAATTCCAGCGCCCACATGGCAGCTCACAACTGTAACTCCAGTCACAGAGGATCTGATAGCCCCTTCTGGACTCCACGTGCACAAGCACAAACATAGGAAAAACACTCTTAAACATTAGAAATGCATGATAAATGTATCTTTAAAAAATGAAACAGGGCCTGAAAGACGGCTCAGCAGTACTCACTCTTAACTGCATGTTTTGGTGCCGTTTAGCTGCATTTAATTAAAATGTTCTGCTGCAGGTAACTATTGCAAAGAGGAACAAATTTTCACAAAACATGACTCTACAAATGACTATATATTATCTACCTTGTACTGGGAGAAAGAACGTGGCTAAAGTACGGTGTCTCCCTGAAGACACAAATCTGCTTTAAATAAAGGAAAGCGAATGCAGTCTTGCGAATAGAGAGCGATTTTCGGCAGAGCTCCACCGAGCACGCACACTCTCAAGGTGTCTCGTGGGGAGAAACTGAGCTCTGCAGCCAAAACCGCGTACACAAACATGCCTTAAATGCTTTGTTTACTGTAGCTCACACCCTAGGAGGCTGGAGGAGGATCCTGTCAAAACCATTACGTGACAGGTTTCCTTGAGATTTGTCCTGGTTTAAAATCTGCCTCTTTTGAAAAATGCTTCTTCCACTCAGCATCAAAGTCATAATTGGGTTGGAAGTTCACATGTGCTGACACTCAGGCAGCAGGGGCCTGAGACAGACACACGCAGAGCACTGGGGATGCTTTTTCAGGCCCTACAAAGAGAAAAGAATCTGTGCACTCAGCTCAGCCTCAGTGAGAGTTTATGCCTCTGTTGGACATGTGAAACAGCACCGCTGTAGGCTCTTCGAAATCAAAATGTCACACTGACATACTGGGATGGATGGATAAGTGCTGGGAAAGACAAGAGGCCCGAGGCTGATGTCCTTGGCATATTATAATTCGACCACTCAGACCTGCAAGGCTGACTGAGTTGGCTGCTTATCATTTTTCCGCTTTATTCAGACTGCCTGTACCTGAGACACTCAGTGCACACCATTTTCTCAGTCTTAAGGTCGTAAGCAGGCCTTGCTTGTAAGCAATGATTTTTGTCTGATTTCCCTATCTGGTGGAACAGCCAACAGGACAGACTCTTGGGCTATCCAAGCAATCTCCCGAGGACCACTTATTTTTTGTTAGTATTCTGGTTACAAAGTTATATATCCTGATAAGTGGGCTGCTGCCAGTTCTAAACTTTCTAATTCCTGCATTTTATTCAGCTTGATGGTTCTTGGCTAATAGAAAAAACACCCCAATTATAACACTAGAGACTTTTCAAACCAGTTTTTCGGTGTGTTTGTTTTGGGACACAGCCTACCTATATATCTCTGGCTGGCTTGAAACTTGCTAGGTAGTCAGGATTAGCTTTGAACTTGCTGTGATCCTCCTGCCTCTGCTTCCAGGGTGCTAACATTACAGGACTACAGCATTATGCTGCTTTAAAAAAAAAAAAAAAAAAGACTTGTTAAACTAATTTGGTGGTTGCGAGCCACCTTTTTTTTTTCTCCCAGTAAAATGGGAAACAAATTTAAAACAATAACAATACCTTCCACAAAGAAAAGGCAGTGGCCAGGTGGTGGTGCAAGATTTTGATCCCAGTACTTAGGAGGCAGGGGCCAGCGGATCTCTGTGAGTTCAAGGCCAGTCTGGTCTATAGAGCGAGTTCTAGAACAGCCAGAGCTACACACAGAAACCTTGCCCTGGAAAAGAAAGGAAAGAAGGAAGGAAGGCAAGGGCTACGTGATAACATGAAATGTGTCTGTTTGTTTTGTTTTTCTGAGACAAGGTCTCTACAACTCTAGCTAGCCTGGAACTTGCTATGTGACCTCGAATTCACAAACATCTATTTGCCTGATTCTCCTCCTGAGTGCTGGGACTAAAGGTACAAGCCATTAGACCTAGCATAAAACATTCTGCTAGCCTGGAACTTGCTATGTGACCTCGAATTCACAAACATCTATTTGCCTGATTCTCCTCCTCAGTGCTGGGACTAAAGGTACAAGCCATTAGACCTAGCATAAAACATTCTGATTTTTATTTGGATGATAATCCAAATGGTTTATGTCAAACTGAAATATATTCCTAAAATAACTAAAAATAAAAGACATTGCTAAGTGGCTTAGACACAAAATCTTAATGTTAGTTACTAGAATATTATGAAAAATGTGCTCAACTATGTTCATAGCAGCTTTGTTTGTCATAGCCAGAACCTGGAAACAACCTAAATGCCCCTGGACCAAAGAATGGATAAGGAAAATGTGGTACATTTACACAATGGAGTACTACACAGCAGAAAAAAATAACGACAGCTTGAACTTTGCAGGAAAATGGATGGAGCTATAAAACATTATTTTGAGTGAGGTAACCCAGATACAGAAAGACAATTGTCACATGTACTCACTCATAGGTGGTTTTTAAACATAAAGCAAAGAAAGCCAGCCTACAAACCACAATCTCAGAGAACTTAGACAACAATGAGGACACTAAGAGAGACTCACATAGATTTAATCTACATGGGGAGTAGAAAGTATAAAAAGACAAGATCTCCTGAGTAAATTGGGAGCATGGGGACCTTGTGGGAGGGTTAAAGGGGGGAGGGGAGAGGCAGGGAGGGGAGCAGAGAAAAATGTAGAGCTCAATAATATCAATAAAAGAAAAAAAGAAAAATTTTTTAACACAAATGACTACCAGTTTTTAAATTCAAAATGCTATTGAAGGAAGCAATGCTTTAGTCATATAGTTCTCTGGAACGTGTTTTCCTCCATGGTTCCTACCTCCAGATTCCTGCCTTGCGGCCCTGTCCTAACATCCCCCTGTGACGGACTATGACCTAGATACATATGCCAAATAAACCGTTTCTTCCCGAAGCTGATTTTGGCCAGAGCGCTATCACAGCAGCAGAGAGAAACTAGGATGAGCATGTTTAAGAAGAAGTTAGAACGAGACAAAAGGGAAATAGGCTATTAAGTTTCTAAGTTCCTTTTCAAATGGAGCCAATTTACCTTTTCTTTGAAATAAGTCTTGTGTTTAAATTGTTTTATATAGCATATATTTAAACACATTTAATAAACAGTACCAAAGTTCAAAAACAAGTTTGCAAATCCATCTGTTTTCCCTCAGTGCTGGGACTGAATCCAGGACCTTACATATGCAGGGCAAGCACTCTACCAACCCACAAAGCAACAGCCCACCAGGAACAACAAAAAACCCTTTCAATCATACAATTGAAAAGACTAAAATAAAACACTTATTCTAGTGGACTATAAAGCACATATTTCAAAACAGTACACATTTGTGATCAGCTGCTTCCAACTGGTAATTCTCTTTCCTTTTTTAATAACATGATGCTTTGGGAATTTCACATCATGCACCCCAATCCCACTCACCTTCCCATCCCTCCATATTAGCCCCTCATCACTGCAGCTTTCAAAAAGGAACCCCCTCCCAAGTTAATTAAAAACAAAACAAAGCAAACAAGCAAGCAAGCAAACAAAAACCCCATCTCTGTTCCTCCATCCCCCCCCCCAACACCTCTTCATTCTTGTAGTGGTCTTGGGAGTTAAGGTGCATCCTGCATTATACCCTTTGGTCCAATAGCCCCACCTGCACATCACTTCAATGAGTTACTGGTCTGGCTCAAGGCCTCTGGCACATAATCATCATTGAACCCTCACAGAAACTCCTCTGAGATATCCTGCTGTTGCCCCAAGTCATGGGGATCCTGAGGCTATGGTTTCTTCACATCTCCAGCAGATCATAGATGGGTAGAGGGCTGTGAGGGTGGACAAAACCAAGGCCCAGAATATGGACCTGGCTGGTCTAGTTGGTAATTTTCAAAGTAAAAAATTTGCTCAACTAATTTAACTGTATGATCTGAGCTGTGCTAACCTCACATAGCCAGGGTACAGAGTGTCTCTTACTGGAAGTTCCTGATTGAATCCCAGAGCTCACTCTAACAATTTAGACTGTTTAACACCAGTATTTGAAACCTTAAGGATTTTACAACTTATCTATGTAGTTCTTTGGTTTTCGTATCTATATTTGTCTTGCAATCCTCCAGTAAGAATTAGAATCAACCAGCACTCAAGAGGCAGAGGCAGGTGGATCTCTGTGTGTTCGAGATCCCCTGGTCTACAGAGAGAGTTTCAGGACAGACTGCAAAGCTACAGAGAAACCCTGTCTTAAAAAGAAAAAAAAAAAAAAAAAAGAAAAAAATGGATCATTACAGTCAACATCTGGATTTATTAGCAGCTATCCAGAAACCCTCAAAACAAAGAAAAAAAAAACAATGTATTGAGGTGTAATTGACACAGCATAAAATTAACTCCCCAGGGAAAGCATCTTTCATTCTACAGTCCAAGCTGACCTTGAACTTGGAATCTTCCCAACTCAGCTTCTCGGTGTGAGGTTTACAGGCCTGTGCCAGCATGCCCAGTTTATTTTCCTTTAAAAATGTATTTTGAAGGGCAGGCATGGTGGCTCATGCCTTCAGTCCCAGGAATCTAGAGGAAGAGGCAGGTGGCTCTCTGAGTTTAAGGCAAGCCTGTCTATGTAAGGAGATCTAGGACAGCGAGGGTTACATACAGACCTTGTCGCTAAATAAATAAATAAAATATTAGCAAGTAATTTACTTGATGAACCTTGATGAATGTAATTAATATTTAAGTAAGTTATCATTAGTGCCACAGGTACCTAGAAATTGCTTTTGCTGTAAAATATTGACTCATCATTTGGGCTCCCAAGGCAATAAAGACCCAGAATCACTACCTTTATTTGTATCTGTCTCCCTTACTCTCTGGATATGTCATCACATGTATTAGGAGTCAGCCTTAACTATGCTAATTATTAAAGAAGTGCTTGTTTAAAAACCAAGGGTAGCTAGCCTATTTCCAACAGTCCAGAGAGAAGAGAAACTGAGGCATCTTGTCATAGCTTTCATGATGTCCTATTCTGGATCCCAAAAGGATGCCCGAATGTCTCCAAACAATGTTTTAAATCTGTAGTTAGTTTGGATTCCAGGAATAGTAGCACCTCAAAGACAGACTGTCCCCCTCAGCTCAGTGGGAGCTTCTACATGCCATGTAGAAGCAGAGCTCAGATAACGGTCAACCAGACCACAGAGATAAGGACCAAACAGGTAACACGCTGACCAAGCTAAAGTTCATATCATCGCCACGACGAAGGAGGACGAAGGACTTGTAGTCACTGAACGTCCCAACACAGTCACATTGCTTACCCCTTCCCTGACTGTCACCACTATGTGTCTCTGTAATTGGTGTGGTGTGACAGACAGCTGAGCCTAGTCGACTGGGTTTCTCAGAGTTCTTGCCCTGAAACTCCAGAGACATCACCATGGTGATTTTGATTGCTCTCCTCTAGCAACTAATAATGCTGAGCATGTCTCTTTGTGCTTATGCTCACCTCTGAAGTAGCCTTCCTCTGTACGTGCAGAAATCCATTGTGAGTTCTGCCTCCTTACTGTGAGAATGAAAACTCCAATTCCCACTCTCGTGTCACTAGAACACTCTCTTGTAGACAAGTCACCCAGACTCTGCCAAGCAGACAGATGAATACGGTCATCTCTAGAAGAAGCCGTTTAGGGTCACAGTGGTGGCAAGGTCAAATATTGGCTCACAGCTGGCATCAAAACATCACTAGGAGTATTTGTCTCAGTGTTCAGGGATGCAACAGCAGTACCCTTCTTTCTTCTTTCCTTCCTTCCTCCCTCCCTCCCTCCGTCCCTCCCTCCCTTCCCCCCCCTGCCTCTCTCTCTTCTCTGTGTAGTTCTGGCTGTCCTGAAACTTGCTTTGTAGACCAGACTGGCCTCAAATTTAGAGATTCACCTGCCTCTGCCTCCTGAGTCCTGGAAGGAAAAGCGTGTTCCACATGCCCGGTTATCAGCAGTTTCTTAATGAAAACAGTATGAAGCCTTATAGAACCAGCCTCAAGTCAAATCATACAGCACTATCCAAACTTATTACTATGGCTCTTATTATTATCAGGGTCTCCATCTCTCTCCCAAGGGCTGCGATTATAGGCTTGCATGATCCTGCCTAGCAGCAATTCTTTGTGCCACTCAATATCTACTTAATAAGATCCTTTTGTGCTGTATCATTATTGTGAAAGAATTTTATTCTGTTTAGATCAAAATTGAAATTCTAGAATATGTGTCAAGTATTTTAGAGAAATTCTTAACGGGTATCTCCCCCAAACAATAATAAAGTACAGTGAACAGCTAGCTAACCAATTCAAATTTAATGATAACATAATAAAATCTGTCAATAATACTGCTTTTCTCTCTGAGCACCATTCTGACTTAAAAACCAAACTGACGATTTATGAGAATTCTTGCTTCAACACTGGGCAATATTTTCTCAACAATGATCTTGTTATGGCAAACACGACTGATAATGTTTGTTGCCAATGACAAGCGTGAGCTTTCAGAAAATGTGTTTTGAAAACCTTTTGTTAGCTACTTGATGAGTCTGACACCTTACCAATCAATACTTAATAGGTGGCAGTGCTAATGAATGGGATTTAAAATTTTTATCAAATGGAATATGGCAGTGTATAGAAGGCCTGCATAAATCAATGAAACAAAATTTTCCAGAAGACCCATACAAGGTGACTGATTCAGCAGTTAAGAGCAATAGCTGCTTAACAGGAGGACCTGGGTTCCATTCCTGTCACCCACATGGTGGCAACTCCTATCTATAACCCAACGCCCTCTTCTGGTTTTCTGGGAACTGCATGCACATGGTGCACAAATATGCATGAAGACAAAACACCTATACACATACAAATAATACATATAAAAAGGTTTTAAAAGACCAATACAAATTTAAGAATACTAAAATCACGTATACTCTCTAAACTGTAAAAGAGCCATTCACGTGCAGAATGAACCAGTGCGTTTTAGCCCAACAAGGCATGAAAGCTTGCTGATAGGGTTTTCTAATTGATTTAGTAATTCACTTTGAGAAGCTATCACTTAGCCGGGAGGTGTCTCTTTAATCGGCCTTCCCCAGCCACCACCCGGAGCGACTAGCTAGTTGGAGTACAGACCAAGTCGACTGACCAGCAGGAGGCGCCAAGTCCCCTCCTCGACACTCGGATTCCGCCTCCCGCTCTCAGAGCCCCGCCCCCAGCCTGTTGCTCCACACCCAGGCTCCGCCTCCCGCGCTCCAAGCCCCGCCCTCAGTCTCTTGCTCTACACCAGGGCTCCGCCTCCCGCGCTCCAAGCCCCGCCCTCAATCTTTTGCTCCACACCCAGGCTCGGCCCTCCGTGTACCAAGCTCCGCCCCTCGAGCTCACCGGTCCCACAGTTGCTCGCGGCCCTGCGAGATTCCTCACAGGGTAGAGGGGAGAAGCGGAGATAACCGGGCTCAGAGGCACAGTCGCATTCCGGAGCGTCCACACGTAGTGCGACTCCTCACACACCGAGTCCGGAGTCTACCCGAGGGAGAGGAGCAAGCGGACCCGCGGGGGACCTCAGCCCCAGGAAGGGACTCCGAGAGGCGCCGAGCGGAACCCCTCTCCAGACTTTAGAGTCGCGCCCCTCCCCCACCGGGACCGTTACCCGTCGCCGCCTGAAGGAGCGGCTCTGTGATTGTCGCTAGAGTGGCCTGGGCATCGTTTGTCTAGGGCACGTTGACTTGTGGCCCTGGAAGGTAGAGCTCTGGGCCACTGGGTTGTCCGTGGGGCACATGCTACATTTTCTGTAGCGATTGTGCCAGGGGCTTGGGCATGGGCGGGAACCGAAAGCACCAAACACCAAGCACCAAGGCGAAGCCACCAGGCTGCTGCCACCTGATTTCAGGCATCCCAGTTTTGTGCTAAACCGCAGTAGGCTTTCTTTAGTAGGGGCCATGCAAAGAGCGTAGCGGCAGCCATTCATTGAAGGACGTAGATTTAAGCAGCTCCCAAATACTAAGGGTGGTGTGAATTATATTTAGTCCCCGCCTCCAAGGGTTCATTGAGATAACTTAATATGACTTTGAGATGACAAGAGTTGAACAAGACTTACCAGTTTATTCAGATTCGCCTCCCACCATTGTAACTTTTTGCTCTCGTATAATCCCGTTCATATTTTACTCTCTATATTATTTTTCATTCATTCACCAATTTCATTTCTCCCTACTCAGGTTCTCTGCTTATTTCCTTCCCAGCGTTGCAGCTGGATCAGTATAGCTCCAGAACCTGCTGACAGCTCCACCCTCTTCAGTACTAATCCTTAGAGGATAGGATGCCGAACAAGGTGACTAGATGCCTGCCAGGCAAGTTTGTTAAGAGATATCCCTTGGGTTTCCAGACAACTTAATCACAAAAGCTCATTTTTTCAAGTTATTTCTCATTTGAGCTTTAAAGTCTGAGTTGTAGCTTATAAATATCTTAAAGGGCATTCCTTTTTTTTCTGGAAGAAAATCTTTATTGCATATGGAAATCAATAGCCTAAAGGTAATTACAATATTTTTCATAATTTTATGCAAAAAAGGTTCATGCATGTGAAAATTTTCATTGATTGCATCATAGTAGTGTTCCGGAAGTTTTGGAGCATTTCAGATTTTCAAGATTAGGGACATTTAACCTTGTTAGTTTTCTAATTTTTGTTTTCTTTTGAGGCTTTTTTTTTTTTTTTTTTTTGGTTTTTCGAGACAGGGTTTCTCTGTAGCTTTGGAGCCTGTCCTGGAACTCCCTTGGTAGACCAGGCTGGCCTCGAACTCACAGAGATCCGCCTGCCTCTGCCTCCCGAGTGCTGGGATTACAGGCGTGCGCCACCACCGCCCGGCTTCTTTTGAGGCTTTTAGTTGATTTCCTTCCTCCTACTTCCAGGCCCGGGAGGAGGTGTCTCAAATCCCAAGGCACAAGTAATTCTGCCTCAACTATCCCATATGCTGGAATTACAGGATTCTGGCATCATACTGTCTACCTATATTTTGGATTTAGAGTTTGACACTAAATGGGATAAGAATTTGGGGGCTGTCAAAATTTTATATATACCCTATTTCACCCCCCAAAAATACACCCCCCAAAAACTCTTGCTGCTCTTGCTCAAGACTCAGGTTTGGTTCCAAACACCAATATAGTGGTTACAACCATCTATTCAGTTCCAGGGAATCTGATGCCCTCTTCTGACCTCTGTGGGCACCAGTTACACCTGTATTATATACATACATACACGTAGACAAAACACTCATGCACAGCAAATCTAAAAAAGATTTCTTTTTAAAAGACAATATAGATTGGGAAAACAATTTGCAAACTATGTCTTTTATGATCTAACTTGGATATGTGAATAACTCACAGCCCAAAAAGAAATACAACACCATTTAAAATGAGAAGAGGTGCCAGGCAAAGTGTGTAATTCCAGTTACTGCGGAGGTTGAGGCAGGAAGGTTACAAGTTCAAGGCCTACCAGCTACTGAGACCCTGTCTCAAAATTTAAAAAGGAAAGTGAGTACTGAGGATATAGCTCTGTAGTAGAGCATTTGAAGGGGGGGTGGAGAGGGATGAGGGGAAGGAGATGAAGAGATATTTATTTATAATATCTCCTACAGTGAGAACATGGGAAGTTGGTCACATAGTCATTAAGAAAATGCAAATCAAAATATTAGTAAGATTCCTTATCAAACTTACAAGGATGTCTGAAAGAGAAAGTTTTGGTAAGGGTGGAGCTGGTTTCCTCATACACTACTGTTGGAAATGCAAAATTATTTTAAGTGGTTTTACAAAGCCTCTTTGTAGAACTATGGAATAGTCCTTTAAAAAGTCAGTTACCACATGACACAGAAATTCCACTCCTAGGTATATAGCAAAAAATATAAAACATATGTCCACTCCAAATTTGATACATGAGTTATTTCTGGGGAAATATGTCAGTTGTAGGGCACTTGCCTAGCACACAAGAGGCCATGGGTTCAAGCCCCAGGAACAAAAGGAAAAAACTAAAAAAATTAGTGTGAGTGGTCAGTGGTAGCATACTCCTTTAGTCCCAGAATTTGGGAGGCAGAGACAGGTAGATCTCTGTGAAGTTCGATGCCAGACTGATATATAGAGGTAGTTCTAGGACAACCAGGTCTACACAGAGAAACCCTTTATGGAAAAAATAAAATACAAACAAACAAACAAACAAAAAAACCAAATTGGTATGGGTTAGAGAGATGGCGCAGTGTTTAAGAGTAATTTCTGCTCTTCCAAAGGTCCTGAACTACCGTTACCCACATGGCAGCTCATAATTATTTGATGCTCTCTTCTGGTATGCAGATGTACAATGTACAAACAGACAAAACACCCATATACATAAAATATATAAATCTTTAAAAGCAAATTGGTACATGAGTATTATAATAGCATTATTTATTACTGATAAATAGAAATTCATAGCAAAAAAATTAAAAAAAAACCCTAGTGTTCAGCTCCTAAGAATTACCCTTAGAATTCAGTGCTGTATAAACAACTTTTTGTTGGCTTGCTTGTGTCATCTCACTAATTAGAAAGTGGAAACTGGCAGGAATGGGGACATGGCTATTTTGGCTGTATTCCAGATACAAGTCAAATTTAAATCAGTTTTATATATCTCCCATTCAAAGACCAAGAATAAAACGGCAATTATTGCAAGGTTTGGTCTGGAGACCAACTCAGAAAAATTCAGATGGTATCTCCACGTTGTGCCAGGAATCACCCTACGCTTACTAGACAAGCAGCCTGCCACTGAGCTGATTTCCCAAGCCCCAAAACTTAGGGAAGCCTAAGTATGCGTGCTATCTGTCCTACATACTCATATTTCATTAACTGAAGGAACTCATGTGGCCAAGCAAACTATGTGGAGATCCCATAGAGTAGAGAGAGAAGAACAAAGGAAAGAAGAAAGGTATGATCTGTATTGTTTACAAAACTTCCTAAAATTTACACCTCTAATGCATATGTGTTTTGATAAAAACTTAGTATGTGGATTAGCAAAGTGGCTTAGCCAATAAAGGTCCTTGTCACCAAGCCAACTCATCTGAGTTTGACTCCCAGAACCCACACATGGAAGCAGAGAATGGATTTCTTTAAGTTGTTTTCTGACCTCCACATATACACTTTGGTATATACACACACACACAATTTTAAAAACTTTTAAAATGCCGGGCGGTGGTGGCGCACGCCTTTAATCCCAGCACTCGGGAGGCAGAGGCAGGCGGATCTCTGTGAGTTTGAGGCCAGCCTGGTCTGCAAGAGCTAGTTCCAGGACAGGAACCAAAAGCTACGGAGAAACCCTGTCTCGAAAATAAAAAAAAAACAAAAAACAAAAAAAAACCTTTTAAAATACGTGGTCACTCCTTGCCTGAGGACAAATTGGAAATGTAATCTTTCTTTTGTATTCTTCACACATTTATTTATTTTTTAATATTTATTTATTTATTATGTATACAATATTCTGTCTGCGTGTATGCCTGCAAGCCAGAAGAGGGCACCAGATGGTTGTGAGCCACCATGGGAATTGAACTCAGGACCTTTGGAAGAGCAGGCAATGCTCTTAACCGCTGAGCCATCTCTCCAGCCCTGGAAATGCAATCTTTATTCTAGACAGTCACTTATTCAATTAAAATGAAGGACATCTAACTCGGTGTGACAGCATACTCCTGTATAAGGCACAAGGATCATGAATTTGAATCCAGCCTGATCTGAAGTGACACCCAGTCCCCAAATGAATTAAGAAAGTCTATTACTGAAATTTAACTGTGATTTGTTAGTGGGAAAGAAACTATCAACTTCTACCAAACTCTCTTAAAGCTTACTAAAATGTAAACCTTAGTAGGTACATTTATTCACATGTCTCCAAAACAAGCGAAATAAAAGACTCAGTTGAGGATCTACAGTCAATGTAGAGGAAGAAGGAAATGAGAATGGATATACAAGAAGGGGAGGACTTCAACAAAAGTAGTTCCCACTTTTAAATGTCGTTAGAACCTCAGAGGAAAAGTCAAGAGAATGGAAGTAGGTTTATTTTTTAAAGAGGTTGAGTTCTCTCTCTCTCTCTACCTCCCCCCCAGACAGGATTTTTCTCTGTGTAACAACCCTGGCTGTCTTTGAACTCACTTTGTAGGCCAGGCTAGCCTCAAAGGCATAGAGATAAAGGCATGCCTCACCACACTCGGTAAGTTCTTTCTCTAAACTATTGAAAATTAGATTTATAAGTCAGAAATCTCTAAGAAGAATCATATATGAGAAAAAAAAGTTCGTCTTAGATACATCGGAGTCAGATTGGGAACATAAAAGACCAAAGAATGGAACTTAAAATCAGTAGCACGGAGTTCCTAGGGCTACCATACCCAAATGCCACAGACTGGAAGGTTATTGTCTCAGGTTCTAGGCCTGAGGGTGTAGTTCAGTGGTGGAGCACAAATATACTTAGCATTCATGAAGCTCTGGGTTCAATAGCCAGCATCTGCTCTCCCAGAAAGTTCTTAGGGTATTTACAGGATTATTCTAAACCCGTATTGGGTTTACAATGGGAATATCAAAAACCTGTATTGGGGTTCCTTTGTGTCTAACTGGCTCTGACTAGCTGCAAATCCTTGGTCTTTGGCTCGCATTTGTAACCCCCAGGTATCTCCTGCCCTCATCACCTCTGTCTGTCTGTCTCTGTATGTTGGCTTGTTTTGAGACAGGGTCATATGTTTTTTAGACTGGCCTTTATTAAGCTCCTGAGATCACCTAATTCTCCTGCTTCAGTGTCTCAAGGAGCTGGAACTACAGGTGAATGCCATGTGTCTAGCTTTTTCTGTTTTTATGGAACACCTGTCATGGCCTAAGATATGGCTCAGTGGTAAGGCGTTTGCATCGCATGTTTAAAGTCCCAGGTTTCATGCTCAGCATAGCAATAAAATAACTGAATAAATGAAAGATCACATATACCAGCTCACATGTAATTCCAGCGACTGGGAGACTGGTGAGGAAAGATTTGCCAAGAGTTTGATTCTAGCCTGAGCTACACGGTAAAGTTAGGCCAGCCTGGCCTATAGGAAGATGGCCTCAAATTCTAGATTCTCCTGCTTCTGGCTTCTCAAGTGCTGTGATTATAAATGTGCATTTGTGGCTAGTATCACCTCATCTTAACTAATTATGTCAACAATAACCCCACAGATGTCCCTCCATATATGATGGGGTAAACCTCCCTGTAGGCCCATTTTAAGTTGAAAATATCTTAATCTAAAAGGCAGTTAAGATGGATGTGGTATCAATATTTGCAACCCTAGCACTTAGGAGGAAGGGGCAGGAGGATTCCCATGAATTCAAGGTCATCCTTGAACTCCTTAAAAGAGACTCTGTCTTGGCAGGAGGATGGCACAGGCAGAAGGCGCAGGCAGACGGCGCAGGCGGACAGCCTCGGCAGCCGGCGAGGGACTGGTGGGCACCGGCACCTTGTCAGACAACGCAGGCCGCAGGCAGCTGGGACCGGTGCGGCAGCAGACGCAGGCGGCAGGGACCGGCGTGCAACCCCGAGAGTAGATCGCCCCACTACAATTAAATCAAAGAGGTAGGCCTTTGGTTGGCGAGGTCCCTGGCAAAGGAGGAGCCGGGTCCTGTTCCCGAAGTCCCTTCTGAGGGGTGAGAGGGATCTTGGCCTCCCGCAGGAGCCAGTAAACAGAGCGAGGGCATTTTGTAAGAGGAACCCCTGGCCAGCAGGGAAACCTGATCCGGTTTTAAAAGACCCATTAGATAGCATCCATAGGAGGAGATGGGCAGGCGCCAAGGCAAGAATTCACCCAATAATCTGAAAAACAACATGAAAACACCAGAACCCAATGATCTTACAACAGAAGGACTTCAACACCCCAACACAGAAGAAGTGGAAAAAAATGACTTTTTGAAAGCAATAAGCATGTGAAAAATGCCCTTATAGAAATGGATGAGAAGTAAAACCAAAAGTTTGAAGAAATGAGTAAATCCGTACATGATACCCTGGGAAACCAAGAAAAAAATGATCAAACAGGTAATGGAAACAGTTCAAGAATTGAAAACTGAAATGGAAGCAAGGAAGAAAACACAAACTGAGGACCAGCTGGATATGGAAAATCTAGGTCAACGAGCAGAGCCTACAGAAACAAGCATAATCA
>NW_004949099.1:41287161-41288732 GCF_000317375.1 Microtus ochrogaster | reverse complement strand
AAATCTTTAATAAATAAATAAATAAATTAAAAAAGATTCCCAAATAAATTAATGTTAAAAAAAAGAGACTCTGTCCTAAAACAAAACAAACAAGCAATCAGCTAATATACCAAGCCCCCAAACATTATGGCTTGACAAACAGTGCACTGTAGAGCATCCCTTTCTGATTGATGGCTGACAGAGCTCAACTTGCTGTCATTGCTCAGCATCACAAGAAAGTATAAGCAGACAATTCTTTAAGAATGAAGCTCTGAATGAGTTCAAACCATGCTCTGTCTGCCCTGCCTGGTCTCGCTGGGCTCCTGGGTTTCATGGGGATTGTAGAATTCTGGGATTTAAGGCTTTCAGGAAACTAGAGAGTGAATGATAATAACAGAGTGAAAATGCTTATGTTTTCTTCTGTGACTCAGATTGCCTGCATGATTTTTCTACCAGACAGTATGAAAAAGAAAATGCTAGAATTCTTAATTTTGGTAAGTAGAAAAGTAATTTCTTTAAGAATGACATTTACATATATACTAATATCTACCCAAACGATATTTACCTCCCTACCCATGAGAGTAGTAAACTCTGAGGACAAGGGAATTCCTACTGACTTCATCATACAACAAAATGTGCATATGAATACTTAAACATCTTAATGGACATGGCTGGTTATAGGAGAAAGTCTACTTCCCACCAGATTGACATGGCCACTGTAACAGTGTAACAGAATTCTACAAGTGAGTTTATACTGACCAAAGCAAATAGGTCCATGCTCATATAATTGACAATATACCTTAGGAAGCAGGAAGAGTATCTGATATGGCAGTTTTCTGGGGACTAATAAAAATATTTGAAATAAGCTAGTTTTGGAAATGAAAGTCTATATATGATGGACTCGGGATCGCACAGTCTTCTAAGCAACTTCATAGAGGTGAGTAGATCTATTGAAGAAGGGGTACTTCCAATTTAGTTCTGTCCCTCCCTCTGGTTGGTTAGGCCTGCTACTTTAGTAGTAGATGAGGGATACACTAGTGTGACCTGGAGGTAAGAGAAAAGAAGCTTATAGCATCTAAACAATTTATAAACCACTGGTCAAGTTGGCAAAAAGATGCTCAAACTTTGGAAAGCCAAAATCCCCAAGGCAGACCCTCTGAGAAGCCCTAGTAAGTGTTTGGTTGAGTCTTCTCTGCTGTGTCTCTAACCTGCCACCCTCTAAACTGACACCACGACTGCTCATCCTGAAAAGGAGAGAAAGGGTAATGCAGGAGTGATTTCTTTCCCTGGCTGAAAAAAGTCTAAGAAGCAGGGCTGCAGAGAAATGCCTCAGCAGGCAGAGGCTGTATATTGATCACGTGTTGGTAATAGTACTCATATAAATGAGAGAGGAGTACTTTTATTACCTGACATCGGTGAGATAAATGGGAGCTGGAGAGACAACTCAGCATTTAAGAAAACGGCTCATGTAGAGGACCCGGGCTTGATTCCCAGACACATGGTGCCTCACAACTGTTCTCTTTCTTTCTTTCTTTCTTTCTTTCTTTCTTTCTTTCTTTCTTTCTTTCTTTCTTTCTTTCTTTCTGTCTGTC
>NW_004949099.1:41272291-41286644 GCF_000317375.1 Microtus ochrogaster | reverse complement strand
CCCCCCCTCTCTCTCTCTCTCTCTCTCTCTCTCTCTCTCTCTTTTTCTTTGAGATAGGGTTTCTTTGTAGTTTTGGAACCTGTCCTGGAACTAGCTCTTGTAAGACCAGGCTGGCCTTGAATTCATAGAGATCCACCTGCCTCTGCCTTCCGAGTGCTGGGATTAAAGGCGAGCACCACTACTGCCTGACTTGTAGCTCTATCTTCAAAGGCTCAAATGCTCTTGTCTGGCTTCTGAGAATGCTAGGCAAGCAAAAAGGTAGATACAACACATGCAGGCACATGCAACCAAACACACATACAAATTAAAAAGAAATTCAAATCCTAAGCTGGGCGGTGGTGGTGCACGCCTTTAATCCCAACACTTGGGAGGCAGAGGCAGGCAGATCTCTGTGAGTTCGAGACCAGCCTGGTCTACACGAGCTAGTTCCAGGACAGGCTCCAAAGCTGCAGAGAAACCCTGTCTTGAAAAACCAAAATAAATAAATAAATAAATAAAAATAAAAATAAAAAAATAAAGAAAAAAAGAAAGATAGAAAAGGAAAGGAAAATGTCAATAGTTGAGGCAGTAGAAAAAAAAATCTTGTTTTCTGACAAAAGTAGTGTAAAACAAGTCCAAGTCACTGGGTATAGCTGGAGGTATCCAAATACAGCTCCATCAAAGGTCCATTTCTGGATCTGTACTTGGAGGATATGGAGATACCACCGGGAGTACTAGGAGATACTACTGAACTGGCCTCTGCCTTGAATTTAGAGAAAACCTTCACTTGGCTTCCTTGTTAACAGATAAGCCTTTATTTTGATGTCCTGATGAGTAACATTCCTCTCTCTGATTTTAATGCCCTAAAGTCCCTTCTCACCATACAATTATTGCTACTAACATGGCATGCTCATAGCCATGCCACCCAAACCACAGGGAGAACATCACCCATAAATCATTGCTTCTCTAATATCTATACAGCAGTCTTTTCCTCTGCACTAAGAAAGCTTATGCTGTGTAGAGGCCACTTTCAAAATAGGAAAAGGCATTTCCAGATCTTGTCCTTAGCACAAACACCTTTGGGAAGAGCATAGCAAACATTTCCTCCTTTCTCCTCACAGCTGTTTTCAGGAGCCTTTGCAAATCAATTCAGCATGAAGGGAAAACAAGAAAACCAAAGAAGCGGCTTTAAAAAAATCGTGATGTCAAGCAGGGTCCAGTGGCTCTTATCTGTAATACAAGCATTTGGGAAGCTGAGGCAGGAGGACTGCTGTGAGTCTGAGACCAGCTTGAGCTACAAATAATACTGTTTCAAAAAACAAAAACGAACAAAGAAAAAGAAGAACCATGATGTCAAGAGCTACCATGAAGTAGCTCTTGGATGACTCTAACTGTATCAACAAACTCCACTCCTTAGAACAACCATGTGGTGAAGTGACCAGCAGAAGCCACAGAAATGGCCACTGTCTGGCATTCAGGAGAAGTTTTGCATGATTTCCTTCATGACTGCACATGCTTTTCTCTGGGATGGTTTCGCCTTGCCTGCTTCTTAAAAATGTTCAGTGGCATGCATATGCATTTTCTGTACTGACTGTTCTTACCCAATGCAATTCCTCATCTAATGTCCCAGAGTGCTAACATAGGGAATATACTTTCTTTTGTCTCAGTGTCTCTAAGGCTTTATTGGGATAAGTGTTAGAGAATACAGAAATATTAGCCTGAAAATCTTTCGAATAATCTCCATAAAGAAAATTCTTTTGTCCTAAGTATTAGCAAGGATACTCCTTCTCTTGCCTATCTCAGCTGTCTCATGAAAGGGGTCATAATAATTATTTTCTTTGTCATTATTAGCCCAGTTCTGTTCTTGTAGACAACAGATTTGTATTGTGCTTAAATGTCTTTGGGTAAATGCCTATCCACATAATCACTGGCCATTGTAGGCCTTGTATCTGGGGTGGTCACATCATCCACAGTCACAGAGCTGGGTGAGGCTCTTCTTTAAGGTAGAATGTTAGGAGGACATATCCTCTTCCTTCTTCTCTCTCATGAAAGGCTTGGCTCTTCTTTCTCTTGTCTGAATAAAGAGCTGGAGGGTTTCTCTGAGCCCTGATAGGATAAGAACCGTGTCCTTGGGCAGTCTACATGGCTCCTGGTCCCTTGGCTGCCCTTAGAGATGTGTCTGCACCTTTATTGCCATGAGTTGGCTTCTGGAACCCCAGAAGCACTGGAAGATGAACGTCCTTTTAGGGAACCCATTCTTCTCTTCTGGTCTGGCTGCTTTTGTTCTTTCTCTCCCTGTCTCTCTTGCATGTAGCCAAAGCTGTCTTTGGATTTCTCATCCTGTTGCTACTGTTTCCTGAGTGACAGGATTGCAGGTGTACAGCATGCCTGGTTTACGGGGCTCAAGCCCAGGGCTTTGTGCACGCTCAACAAGCATGCTACCAACTGAGCTATATCCCAACCTCCATTTTGCTTTCTTTATGGAAGCTCCAGTTTTTTAAACTAGCCGTACTACATGCTTGGGTGAAGAGTTGCAGAATGCATTGGTAAATGCCACTGCAATTTCTTTTTTCTTTTCTTTTGTATATTATTATAAATGACTACTGGCGTGCTTTGGTAAGAGATCAAGTAGCCCAGAAAGGAGGCTGGGTCTGTTGAAGTCAGTGGGATACTCTTCTTGGTTTTTAGTCCCAGAAGTACAATTTAGTAGAGAGGAAGTTTCAATTGCCCAGTGTTCAGAAATCTGAGAAAAAGTACTTTCTTAGGTACTGCCTGGTAACCCAGATGGGCACGTGTTTGGGAAAGACGAGCTGGAAGAGCGAGGCTCGCCCTCTGGCCAATAGGTAGTGCTGAGGGTAAAAGACTGCAAGTGTTTGGATTCGGGGCAATGCTCTTCCCCACCTAATGACGGACTGCACTAAGCTTCTGCTTTTCCATTTGAGATAGTCTTCCACTCCTTGCCAAAAACAAAAAACAAAACAAAAACAAAACAGATTCTCAGCGAGATGTATGTTGATTCTTTGAATAAATCTTGAAATAGGACCATTTGAGGACAGTTCTGATCATCTATGCTGGGACCTGAACAGAACCATGGGAATTTGAACCCTGAAGGGCATCTTCTCTCCGTGAATTGGGGAGTAGTTGCATCAAGGTTTGGTACATGGGGGTGATCCTGGGAGGACAAATGACTGTTAAGACACCACTGAAATGACCAGTGGCTTGGACTAAGTGAAAAGCACCATTTGATTTCCTTTATCAACAGAGAGACCTTTCTCCTTCCTGCTTCATTAGTGACATTTTTCTTGCTGGTGTCAGTGCTTGGGAGTGAGCTCTGGGAGTGTGTTCCCTCCTTTCCTGGGAGCTGGCTCTGCTTCAGGTAATCTTCATAATTTGGGAGAGCACTGCATTCTTTCTGAAAGTTTCTCTATAATTTTTCTGGTATATTCCCAAAGCAAGGAAAGCTTTGTATCCACAGAGCTGACGCTGGGCTCCGAGCAGCATTGCTGTAGCTGTAGCCAGGGACAGATAGTTGCGTATGCACCTGTCAAATGAGGCCCCGAGATAGGTCTCAATTGAAACCTCTCTCTGTGTTACAGAAACATTCACTGGCTTGGACTCAGGAGGCTGTTTCGTTTGAATGTCTGCATCATTAGGATGATTGGAGACAGTATTGCTTAGGCGTTAAAAGCCTTCCACGTGGGTTGACATTATAATCCATGAGGGTGAAGGCAGAGTCCGTGCTTCTCCCGCCCTGGCCTGGGTTCTTTACTAGCTAAGGCATGGGTCGTCAGAACCCACATTTGCCTCATTTCCCACCAATCACAGGGGAATCGTTCATCTTGAAAGCAAGATATATGTGAGGTGTTCTTTCTGGGGTCACATCTAACTGAACCCTCTTCTACAAATGAAATGATTTGTTCTATAGATAGCCTACAGAGACTTTTGGTTAGAAATTATACAAGCAGCAAAAACATACTTTGTGAATTCGTTTTCTAGTTCTGAGATGGAGGAAGTAGGAGGCCAAAGAATGCTTGGAGGTCCATACTGCTAAGTTAGACACAGTCATCTGATGGATGAGGAGTGTCGTTCAACCTTGTGCAATGCTTTAGATAGGCAAATTGGGTAAATAGGACTGGCTCTTGGAAGTTGGTCTAATATTCTTTGGATTGCAGTAATTTTCTCTTAAACAGAGATACATATCACACGGTCTTGATGAAAATATTCTTTCTAGAACACTTTTAGGCTCACATTCTAGATGTACTTGGACTCTAGATTTAGTTTCTCCTTTAGCTCTCTGCAGGAATTCACATTGGCCAACAGCTTGCAGATGCCTTTTTGTGAGGTGATATTTTTTTTTCTTTTTTAAATTCAACAGCAGAACATATCCAAGATAGGTTTGGACAGATGTCATTCTCACAGATATCTGTTAGGGGAAGTACAAAGAGCTGCCTCAACACAGAGGAAGGCAGTGTGGACAGGGGAGTGCTAGGAGCCCAGCGACAGGTCTCTGCTTCTCTGTCTTCTGACCTGCATTTCTCTGTGGCTGGGCTGTCATCTGGTTGGGGTGGGGGCTTCAGGGTGGACTGCACTGTATCTCTCGGGCAGCTCTTCAGGAGGAAGAACTCATGGGGAGGGGTTGCAGAGTTCTTCGATTCTTTTTTTCCTCCCCCAAGACAGGGTTTCTCTGTGTAGCCCTGACTATCCTGGAACTCACTCTGTAGACCAGGTTGGCCTCAGATTCACAGAGATCTGCCTACCTCTGCCCCTGAGTGCTGGGATTATATGTGTGCCACCACTGCCAGGCTGAGTCTTTGATTCTTGTGACAAGGGTGCAATGTCTCGAAATGATTTGTTTGGATTTCATGGGATAGTTTTTCCCAGTGAGTGGGTATGGTGCTGCGGTT
This sequence comes from Microtus ochrogaster, assembly GCF_000317375.1. NCBI lineage: Eukaryota > Metazoa > Chordata > Mammalia > Rodentia > Cricetidae > Microtus > Microtus ochrogaster. The sequence continues at coordinate 41,281,761 of NW_004949099.1, read as the reverse complement.
TCCAGAACTGATCATAACTGGTTGTCATCCAATAGTGCTAAGTGTAGGATGGTAGAATAGTTCAAGCCCCAGACTCAAGTTCTGCTTCCCTAGTGCTGATAAGTTAACTATGTTAACTTAATTTCCTGTGTCTGAATTCGTTACTCTTATAGTTTTGTAATTAAACCCACTTCTGAGATGGTTGGTGAATATTTTGAGGTGAATGGCCTTTGGGTTGTTCCTCTCTGTCTAGATAGGTTAAGACTGTAGATACCACAAACTAAGATTATTAAAGGTTTCCTGGGGGCAGCACCTAGGAAGGCTAAGAAAGCCATTTGTCCTTTTATTCTAGAGAACTAAAAGTGGCTTCAAGTTTACAGGTCCATTCTCTGCCCCCAGTGCCATGTCATGGCGCTGGGTCGTCTTCTCCCACTTTATCTTTAGCTTGCTGCCTACCCGTTGGTCAAGTGTAATTTTTTTTCTTAAAGGTATTGTGGTATTTGGCTTTGGCCACAGGAACCAGATCACTGAATGGGAAAGATGTCATCCCTGCCTCTACAGGCCACTGTTGAGTTCTACACAGCTGCCCTACTGGAACACACAGAAAATAGCAGAAATGGCCCCGTGTCAACTCTGGGAGAACTTTCTTTGGCCTCTTCTATTTATCGGCTTTTGCAGGATTTTTCTAGGTTTAGAGGGCATTCTTCCTGTTTTCAACAAATGTCTTCATTTTTCTTCCTCAATTGCTAGTGGCCACATCAGGCCAGTGTAGCTGTCCCTGAAAACTTTGGAGCTGACCCGACCAAGGCCTTTTGGGGGATCTACAAGGATGGAGAAAGGTGGTTCCTTAATCCATGTCTCTACCTGGGGCTGAGAGGCCTGGTTAGGGACCCAGCGTCAGCTGGAATGGCAGGGAGACTCGGGGGTCACTCCTAGACAGGTTAAGATGTCAATACCACAAACCAGAGTTGTTGAGAGTTGCCCGGGCTGAGGGGAGCATGTCGGGTATGAGGCCAGGAAGGCTAGAAAGCCCCGTGTGGTTCCCACGGGAATGACTGTTCCAACAACTAGCACATGCGTGGGGAAAGGATACATACTGGCCTGGAGACTAGGGTGGTGGAAGGCATGCGGTACCCAATCAGTGTCCTCACTTTTTTTGGCACTGGCGCCTCTCAGGATCCCAAACATTGCTTCCAGAAAGAATATCTGCAATAAATGCGAGCCAGGTTGAGGTTATGTGGCCAAGTCCACACACAGGTTGGCATTTGGAAGCACAAGGTTTCAGAACATGGTTGGATGACATTGATATGTTGGATACTTTTGTTCCACCTGCAGGTGATCCCAACAGAGACATGAAGGAAACCTTGAAGTGCACTGTACACATCTACGGTCACACTCAGCCACCTTCTCTCAAGAGGCTCCTTCAGCCCCTTCCACACTGCAGTCCAGGTCAAACTTTCAACCTTGCGTGGAGATTGACCAGCTGTGACATTCTGGTTGTGGGGCTCAGGCTCTCCTGCCACACCTGGTGTCTGCTCACTGCTTTCTTCACCCCATTGGGAGCATCACTGAGTTGGGTCCAGTCCTCATGTCCTGTCTTCTTTTCTCTTCTCGTCCCTCTGTCCATGTTGATTCAGTCTGTACTCAGATTCTCCTAGTTGTTGCCTGAAATACCGCAGTTGCTTCTTACCTGGCTCCCAGAGATTCTCAAAGCATCTCTCTCACCATGTTATTTCCGGGCTTGAAATGTTCTCTGGCCTCGTGGTGCCCTCATGATGCGATCTGAGCCCTGCAGCAGATCTGCAGGGCTCCTGAGCCTCGGCTCCTGTGTTCCCTGGTCCTGTCCACTGTGCTCCCTACTCTGCCTCTGGACAGTGGCTAGATTGCTCCTCTTGGGCCATGGTTCCTCCTACGTGGCCCTCCCAGGTTAGGTGCCCTCTGTTTGTCTACCCAGAGCTCAGCAGACCTCTGTCCAGCAAGGATGTTCTTCACTGCTATGTCTGTGTCCCTGCAGCTGGTATCTGCATATCCTTGCGGGTTTTCTTTGCTGTGTACACAGTAGTTCCTGGGTGCCCCGGGGCTGCAGTAAGGAAGGGAAGAAAGATTTGGCAGATGCATTAAGCGCGGGCTGGTGTGTTCAGCGTGGCTGGCCACTCTCCTGGACTGTTCTTTATTGATCTCCTCTTCCCTTTTTTCTTTCCAAACCAAACCAAGCAAAACAAAACCCTGTGCCTGAGTTCACTATTTCTGCTTAGGTTACTAGTGGCCGCTAGGCTTCCAGTAGGAAAACCTTAGTGATCTATAGTTCTGCCCCATAGACTGCTGTCACCAAGTGTTGATGTTCCTTTCCTATATGCCTTTTCCTTTCCTCTTGACTTCATGGTCTGGCTTCACCCTCACTTGGAAAATTCTCAAGTCTAGGCTTGGAATGTGCTGTAGCCCACACTGGAGTAGGATTGCACACACGTACAAAGTGAGGCTGGGTATGACCCAGCTTGGAGTGCTTGTCAAGGCCTTGGGTTCCATCCCTAATATCACAAATTAATAACAGCAGCAAACAACAAAGCCGTGCTGACAATTTTCCTCCTTGACTTTCCTCCATCTTGTTAGGACTGCACCCTTGGCTGGCTGTTTCTCTTGTGTCCTGCCACCAGCCCAAATTTGATCTTCCCTGACTTTTCCAGACTTACATGACTAGGCCCCGGGCACTGAACCCTGCTAGTTTCAGGCCTGGAGTAGCCTTTCCCTGTCTTCACTGAGGACTTGAACTTCATGGCTGCTATCAAACTGCATGTTCCTGACAAGCCCCAGGGGCACCACGAGCTCCTCTCTGCTACTGAGGGCTCACCTCACCAACACCGGTCCATTCTTCTAGCCCTGTGTGCGAGTGGTATTCTATGGATTTGAGGCAAGAGTGAGCCATCCAGGAAATTTCCTGCTCCTAGAGCCTCTGCAGTGTTGTGGAGATTAATTCAGCTGACTGTCTTCTTCCCTGGATGACGAGTGCCTCAAGGGTAAGCGGCCTTCACTGCCCACCATGGCTGCCCTCCAGTTAAGTTGACCTGAGACCCTCCAGAACACACCAGCCTTAAGTTTGGGCCCGGGCCCTTCTGCACTGAAGGCTGCTCCCAAATGCCCCAGCCTAGGCGTGGCCCCAGCAGTCAGGGCTCTTACTGGCACTACTGAGTCCTCACAGAAGGCATTACAGATTCCAAGTGCTTCTCCCACCCTGTGTTGAGTTATGAGTCTGCTGCTGGACCTCTCTGCACCCCTGACACCCTAGGGGTAGGGCAAGAGTGTGGCCAACTCCAACTTCTTCTGGGCCCTGGAGTTTTCTGCTTCCCAGAAAGCCAGCGAGTCCTGGACTGGGTAGGTCCCCAATTCCAGAAGCTCTGCCTTCTGCCCTCTCCTCTAGCTTCTTACCTGCTCCTCTTTAGGGTTTAAATGAGCTTCCTCGGTCCTTTCCAGCCTCTCCTTGCCTGTCCTGCTTTCTTTCTACCTCAAGCTTCCTTTCTGTCTCTCAGTTCTCAGGCTTCTCCCATGTTCCTTATTTTCCCCCCTCTCATTCCAATGTCCTCTCCTCCCAGCCCTGCTCCTCCTTTCCTACCCTTCACACCCTAGCTTTGAGGTGCCCACAGAAAGCTACAGAGCCTCTGCTCTCATATTTTCTGGAACAGGGTACGGTAGGCTGGGCCTGCTCTGTCCCTCTTCAGTGACTGGTATCCTGAAAAACCAGAGGCATCTGTAAAGATCCGAGAAGCGTGTGGAGGAGGCAGGCATGCCCAAAGAATGCTCTGACATTCTCTAACTTAGTTTCTAAACTGAAGACTTTATTAATCAAATGCATATTTCCTCAGAAAGCCATGTGTGAAAGCAAACCTTTACTATCTCCCTTTTCCCAATAGGGGAAGATGAAGAAAGGGGAAGTCATCTGTCCCAGGTCATAAATGGGTTGGGCACTAGAGCTGTCTCTCTCTCCTACCCTTTGGGCATCACCCTCAGACCAAATCCTCTTCTGTCCACAGTAAAACAAGCAACTGCCATGCACACTGGCCAGTCAAGCCCAAGCTCCAGTGACCCTATGTTGAAGTCATGGACATCTACCAGATCTGACAGACTCCCAGAGAAGAAGGGTGGCCTCACGGGGCTGTTTGAATAGACATTCCCCAATGCTGTGGTCTTCATGAAGTGCTGGGTAAGCCCTGGGCCTTTTCTTCCTGCTTTCACTCAGTGCATTGGGATGGTGGAAAGAGCAAGACATGATACCCTAACTGTGGAGGAGGCAACCAGAGGGAGAGGATGGATATACACACAGAGGCCGCTGCTGGTGAGAACCACGTGCTGGAATGGGGCTAAGGCTGGAGAGCTGGGCGATGGAAGGAGGTCCTTTGTTTTTGGCCATTTCCGTCCTCTTTTCCTCTATGTTCCCCCTTCCTTTCTCTCTGCACTGGGTGGCACCTAGCACCTTCTCCATGCTAGGCTAGGCTCCTGCACAGAGGCACACCCCCAGCCCAGAGGCTCTGGTGGTGCCTGTGACATCCAGTCCTGGGCAGGAACTGGGACGAAGGAGTACTGGGATCAGCAGGGGAGCTGGTGCAGAGCATGTCATTTGAGCCTTGGGTTCCTTGCCTGGTGCTAGTCCTTAGTTGGCCCTCCAGTGTCTGTCTTGAAGTGTTGATCTTGGTAGACCCTGGCGAGGAAGAGTGTAGCAGAAGGCATTATCTATCTGTGGCGCTGGACAGGCCACCTAAAGGGAAATAAATACCCATGCCGTCTCAAACAGTCTCACGCATGAACTTGGCCTGTTCTTCTCTCTTCGTCTCACTCTTGGGGAGGTGTTGAGTGGCTAGAACATCCACAGGATGCCCTCCTCCAAGATTAGGGGGTACAGAGCTGCCCTCACACCATCCTTCCAGGGCCTAGAACACACAGGGGGGGTGCAGAGAAGAGGCCAGGCCAATAGACAATAAGGGCAGGAAGGTATGTGACTGAACTTAACTGTGGAACATTGGCCATGCCGCAGCCAGGCCTGGGAGGTGTCAGAACCCCTCTTCTACTTCTGGTAACCCAGGAGCTGTTTTTATCTTAAGCATTTATTTGTTTTTCAGTGCTGCACCTTGCTCTATTCTTGTTTGTTTGTTCTTATTTGCTTATTTATCTTACAGTGCAGGAATGAGGCCCATGCATGCCCCCACATGCTCCAGACACTCTCCCACCAGTCAGCTTCCTCCTTTCTGCCTCCTACTCACAAGTTCTCATTCTCATTCAATCCCAGGCCACCCAGTGACGTAAAACCTTCTTGTTCCAGCAAGAGCATGTTCACACAAAGCCTTGTGGTGCATTCCTGGTAGCCTCAGGCTGGGATGGAATGGTCTCGCCTACTACTTTGATTTCAATGATATATTCCTTCATAGTAGAAAAAAAAAATCTTTTGCCTCTTTCTGCCCCCATTCTGGGCTGGGGCTGGATGGGTGGATGTCTTAAAGGGGGTCCCAGGATGGAAAGTGATGGGGGTTCAGAACTCAGGGGGTAAGTAGGGTTAGGTTCCTCTGCATCAAGGGACCTTCTCTCACTTAGCGCCACCTAGAGGTAAGAGGTGGAACAGCAGCATGCCACCTTTCTTCAAGGCTTGTAGTGTGGAGAATGGTCGTGTCCCGAGAACCTTCTGCTGGACAGATCATGAAAGCGTGCCGGTTGTGTGAGTTGGGGTACCAAGACGGAATACTGCCTATGTGTGTGAACGTAACAACCCCCCCCCCACAGGGTCTCCCTAGCATGGTGCACAGAAAAGGCTTAGATGCCACAGCCACTGAAATGTCTTCTTAGTTATATAATTCACAGATCCTTGCTGTTATTATATATTGCTTAGCATGAAATTAAAACTAAATATTTTAAAAACACCACAAGCCACTTTCATGCCCACAATCCTACTTTTGGGAGGCTGAAGCAGGAAAACCCATCTGAGCCCAGCGTTAATTACATAACAGAATTCTGCCTGAAAAGAATAGAAGAAAAGAAGATCCCTCAAGGGCATAGGTGGCTGTGTGGCAGACAATTAAAGATAGCATTGGCCCGAAGCCCGTGGACAAGGTGACTATAGTCTGTGAATCAGCACCGTTTCTGGCCCTGGCCTCATTCTTTGAAGCCCCTACATTCCAAGGCAGCTACTGATTGTTTTTTTTTTTTCCCTTAAAGTTTTTGTTACAAGGTTTTACTGGCCTGCAATTAACTACACAGCCTGGGTCAGCCTCAAATGCATGGCAATTCTCTGTCTCAGCCTCCCGAGTGCTAGGATTTGAGATTCCAGTCACCATGCCCCGCCTTCCTCCCAGCAATTTTTACAAAGGCATCGTCCAGTTTCTGCTCCATGTTTCTAGTCATAGCAGAATCTGAACACGCAAACCATCCTTCAGCTCCTTTCAGGCCAGACTGACAAATTTGGTCTCCCAGGATTGATCTAAGGCTTAAAGTGGGAGAAAGCCCTGACGCTGGGCCTCATTATCACAGGAAGAACTCAGGCCATGACTGGCCCACATCCGCCAGACTCACGGGTGCCCTTTCTGCCTTGTTCCACACCGCCCAGCTGCCCTCCCCTATAGAATCAGGATGGAGGCCGAGTGGGGAGGCTGAAGCCATCCTGGGTAGGGAGTAGAGGGTGTTTAGTAAGGGAACTGACAGTCTATAGGCCGGGATGCTGTTGTAATTGCTTTTTCTTCCACCTATGGGCTGTATTTAACTAGTGCCTGGTACACTGAGCTATCTGCCATTCCACTTCCTCATGGAAATTCTTTTCCTGAAAGCAGTACTTCCTCGGTCCCATAGTGTTTTCCTCACTCAGCCGGTTCACGCTCATCTGCAATGATAAAGGCAGGTCCTTCTCAGCATTTTTGTTGCTACGCAATCTCTGCATTGTGCCATAGGGCAATTACCACCTTCACCCCACCCTGGCATCTGCAGAAAGATCTTACTCTGGGAAAACTGCTCTAGAGGAGAGAAAAATGGTGTCTGAGTGTCCCCTGGAGGCCACGGATGATAGAACCACCTGTGCCTTGTGCTCTCAATCCTGCCCAGCATGATTCTGGTGCTGTCATTATCGTTAGAGAAGATTTTGGGCATCAGAACCTGAATCATGGCCTACAGCTGCCACTGTATTTGTGCACCCTATGCCACATGCAGTGATCTGAAACCAGCCATGCGGGTGGGTGGATAAGGCCTCACTCTGTCTTTTGTATGTTATTTTCAGGAAGACAGGTAGAATGACTACACTGTGATTCCAAATAAGGTACACATATATGTGGAACCTATGTTTGATATATATAAATACTTACATATATGTATTTACACATTTAAAAGACAGAAGTAGAAATGGGGGCTATTTGGTGGGAGGGGCAACAAGAGACAGTAATAGGGATAAATATGAACCAATATGAATCTGCCATAACAAAACCCTTGAAATGTCAGTGTTGCCAAGTAGTGGAGCATCCTTGGAATTCCAGCTCTGAGGAGGCAAAAGCGGGAGGATTGCCACAGGTTTGAGATCAGCCTGGTTTACAATAGCAAGTAATCAGGCCAGACACCCAGAACAAAAAGAAACAAAACCAGCCTATTGTAATATATCTATGTGCTTCTTCTAGTTCTGGCAGATGTTGATTTAATGCAGATCTAAGTTACAGGGTGAAGAGTCCTAAACATTGGAAGACCCACAGTTTCAGAAATACCATTCCCACTGCTGAGTCTCAAGGCAGGGAGCTGGCTGTTCTAGCACTTTCCTCCACCTGCTGGGTTGAGGCAGCATTAGATCCGGGCCCAACGCTGGTCACTAGTCAGACGCATGGCCCACCTACATCACTGAGGCTCTTGATACACTGAAGCTGCCGAGAGGGAAACAGGAAGGCTAAGTTTCTGACGAGCTCAATGGAACTGGGAAAGGAAGGAAGAACATCTTGTCTGGAGCTTAGTAAGGAGCCATGGAGAGGACAGGCAAGGGGCAGGGCTGGTGAAAGTTCCACCAGCCAGGCTAGGGCCTCAGACTATGTCCCGGTAGCCAAGTGGCTCTGTGGCTAGTTTGGACTAGAGTGGGGGAGTCAGACCTGTGTTTGGAAGAGGATGCTCAGAGGAGTTAGGATGAAGCAGAGGAAGGGAAGAGGGTGCTGGGGAAACTGAGCTAGAGGCTGAGTCAGAAATTTGAAAGAGCAATGGTGACTTAACCCGGCAGTGCCGAGAGATGTGGTGAGAGCCCAGCTAAGAGCCGTTTCTGGAAGAGCATCAGCAGGGACTAGTGGCAGACTCTAGAGGATGGGACAGGAAGACTTCCCAGCAGGCTGTCTGCCAGTCCTCTGTTCTGCTTTCTGTGCTCATGTTTCTTCATATCCAAACTGACTTTGCAAAAGTTCTGAGAAACTCTTTAAGATGGAAAGTACTCATACAGGTGTACATGCCTGCAGATTAACAAGAACAAAGTTGTAGGTTATGAAAGTCTGTGTCTTAGAGACAAAATTGAACATCATGTTGCTCGGGCTGTTAGCATCTATTGAGGTTTGAATCCTGAATTTTCCCCTGCAGGCTCATGTTTTGAATGCTTGGTCCTCAACTTTTGGCAGACTGCGGAGACTAAGCAGTGGGCCTGGCTGGCAGAATACAGCACTAGTAGTCAGTCTTTGAAAGTTAGATCCACCCGACCCAGCTTACACTCTGCTTCCTGGTCAGTCAGGATGTGAACAAGCCTCTCTTGTGCCCCATGTCTTCCCACACTGAGAACACTGAAACCATGAACCAACATAAGCTTTTCCCGTCTTTAGTTCTATCAAGTCACAATGATGCACGATAGCCGATCCAAAAACTTGGTACCAGTGAAGTGGGGCTGGTTCAGCGATAAGGTGGTTCATAGACCTTTGGAACCCACTTGTGGAGGTAATGTAGAAGAGTTTGGAGGTCCGAGCCTAGAGAAGCCCCAGTGTGCTGTAAGTGCTCTTTAATGGGTCTGGTAAGAGCACAAAGGTCCAGCATGCCTATAGAAGTGCAGACCGTAGACTGCTCATAGGTTTCAGATGGGGACAGGATTCTATTGGGAATTGTGAGAGACATTTGTGTTACATTCTGGAAAAGAGTATCTACGATCTGCTGGTATTTGAGTGAATCCGAATTTTAAAAAGCAGTGGACAGATTTACTGGGCAGAGGAAATGTCAAGACAGTATAACATTCAGGCTGCGGCGGCATCATTGCTGCCTTTTAGCTGGGTTTCTAGTGAGAACCAAAAGCAAAGAGTGAGACAGAAAGATCTGAGCATGCGTATTGGGCAAGGGAAGGCGTGTGGATACAGCTGAAGTTGCAGACAGATCAGATGTAGACAAAAGGACTGGCGTTTTAAAAGAATGTTTTTGTCTCACTGTGAGTCTGTTTTCAATTTTTCCTTTTTAAAACTTTTAGTTATTATTGTCATCATGTGTGTGTGTGTGTGTGTGTGTGTGTGTGTGTGTGTGTGTGTGTGTGT
>NW_004949099.1:41258878-41272191 GCF_000317375.1 Microtus ochrogaster | reverse complement strand
GTGTGTGTGTGTGTGTGTGTGTGTGTGTGTAGGAGGAGGAGGAGGAGGAGGAGGAGGAGGCTAGAGGGTTGTCAGATTTCTGGAATTGCAGTGACAGGCAGTTGTGAGCTCCCTGGTGTGGGTTCTGGGAATCAAACTTTGAGCCTCTGTAGTAAGAATAGCACATGCTCTTAAGAAACCACTGCATCATCATCTCTTTAGCCCCAAGGCCTGTCGTTTTTATAGAGATGAGAAGCTTGTACTTTGCACTGGGACAATAGGAATGGTATCCTGAGGGCATGATCCTCAAAATAAGCTCTGGTATCTAACCCTCCAAGCTCATTAGAAAAACATTCATTTCTAAAGAGAGAGAGCAAACCAAAGAGGTATCCGGTCAAGGGTCACTGAGGGAAACATTTCCCTAGTTTCAGCTTCATAGGACATATGGTACATAGAGGCCTGGCTGCTTAAGCTGGAAGCAGAGCTGGGCATTGACCATGTGGTGCTAGTTTTTCAGGCTCATAAATTCCAAAGTTATTGGATCATGGGGGCTTGCACCAATATTCCAGAGATAAACCTTCAGGCCAGGTAGCAGGTAGCAGGGTCAGCTTCCCTGCGGGGACCCTCCAAGGAAGGTATGCATGAAATGTGAAGGCAAAACCTAAGTTATAATGGAGACTCTGGGATGCTGGAGAGGCCAAGGATGTGGGATGATGTCTGTCTAGAGAAGCTGCATCAGCAAGTGGAGCTGGCCCAAGAAAGAGGCCATAGTGTCTGAGTCTGAGCTCCTTGGAGCCCAGATGGTACCACATGAATCCCAGATGTTGGATATGGAACTATAGGATTTAATGTTTGCCTCACTGGGTTCCAGTCTTGCTTTGAACAATCTAAATTTTCTTTTTCTTTTTTGTTATTTTCCCATTCTCCTTTTGGAATAGGAATGCTTACTTAGGGCCATCGTATACCAGAAATATGTCGCCTTCTTTTTAACGTGACAGGGTTTCAGATCCTGTGAGTCTCAAAAGACACAGATGATGGACATGTCAGTAGTGTCGAGCCACTACAGGCTAAGGAGGCTTTTGAAGTTGTAGTGAACGCATTTGCATTGTGAGATGGCCACATGCTTTCCAGGCCAGAGTAGGGGGTTTGGGTTTGAATCTGAAATCTTTCCCCCTCCATGCTCATTTCATGAGTGTTTATTCCTCAGTTGGTGGTGCTGTTTTGACAGCTAAGGAGACTTTTAAGAGGTAGGGCATGGATGGTGACTCTGGGCACTAGTGCCTGGCCTTTGAAGGTTTTACCCACCTCGGGTTCTCTACTACCACTCTTCGTCCTGTGACCAACTCATGCTTCTGCTACTATGGGTGGAATATGGTGGAATATTCTGTCAGGCTTATCCCACTACAAGGGACTAAAATGATGAGTCAAAATCAGTATTTCCTGACATTGTCTGTCAGTATTTGATCATATAGCGTAAAAGTAAAACAGTACATCGAATCCCACGTGGGCCTCAGCAATTTTGTCTCCTATTGTTTGGGAAACAACCAGCTCTCATTCTAGGCCTGGGTGTGCAGGAATGGACTCCTTCCAAGCCTTCCTCACAGGCATCCTGCACTTTCTGCAAGACCAAAGCATGGACAAGTCCAGAGATTTTTCCATAATTCAACTATGTCTTTCACAGCTGAGCCTGAGGAGAGGAGAGGTTTTTTTTTCCCTAGTCGTACAGCTCTGTAGAGACATAGGCAGGTGAGAAGGGGTGTTTAAGGTCTATTCCTTTCTCGCCTTTTATGCCAAAGTGTGAGACCTGGGGTCATCTTCAACACTGAAAAACAATAACAAAAAACTGTTTGTGTCATTGTGTTTTTTTTTAATGTTTTAGAGAAAGGTTATGTAGCTCAGAATGATCTCAAACTTGCTAAGTAGCCTGAGGATGACCTTGAACTTGTGATCCTCCTGCCTCTACTTTCCTAGTGCCAGGACTACAGCACTGCACAGTTACATGCAGTTTTGTATGGTAGCTGGGATCTAATACAAAGCTTCATCTTCATGCATGCAAGACAAACCCTCTGCCAGTGAGGCAACCCTGGCTTTGATGTCATTTGTTTGTTTTGTTTCTTCTATTGCTTGGGATAGAACCTGGGCTTTTGCTTCCTTTCTCTCTCTCTCTCTCTCTCTCTCTCTCTCTCTCTCTCTCTCTCTCTCTCTCTCTCTCTCCCTTCCTCCCCTTGTGTGTGTGTAGGTTCAGGTACATGGAAGTTCTATCACTCGGGCCCCTCGGTGCCCTTCTCCTCAGCTTTATGTTCAGCACCTGCCCCATCTGTCTGTTGCCACTACTTTAGATGTCTAAGCTTCTCTCCTCTGAAATCATTGTCTGCCTGTCCTGTCACAGCTGAGGAGGAAGAGCCTGGGTTAATGCCCATTGACTTCAAAGGTTTGTTTTGCTCTTGGGTTCCCAGCCTCCTGCCTTTTCCTCCTATTTGACAATGATTGGATTGTGGCACCTCCCATGGAGTTGGACTTGGGCTGGAGGTAAAGGGGTTCAAAGTTTATTTTGTTCTTGGGATGCTGCAGACAGAGCTGTTGTATGGTAGTCTCTTTGGAACCAGCCTCAGGTCAACTAATGTCCTTCCCAGGAGTTTCTGTACTCACTGGGAGAAGAGAAGAGAGGAGTAGAACCTAGCAAACCTGAAGAGAACCCACCAGGGTTTCCTGGTTCATTTGGGAACCAGCAGGAGCTTTGGGTAGATCGCTCTAGCTTCAGTGCTAGTATCGAGTGCTCACTGAGGCTGGCCACTACTCAAATCGTATCCATTGCTTCCCTTCCCAAAAGCCTAGTATTAAGGTCTATTCCCTTCTCACCTTTTATGCCAAAATGCTGGAAACTGGTCATGGGTATGGTCCAGTGGTGGGACACTCATCCAGCATGTGTGAGGCCTGGGGTCATCTTCAGCACTGAAAAACAGTAACAAAAAAACATTTGCATCATTGTATTTTTTTTTTAAAAAATTGTTTTAGAGAAAGGTTATGTAGCCCAGAATGGTCTCAAACTTGCTAAGTAGCCTGCAGATGTAGCCAATCACAGCTGAAGCACCTGCTCCAGTAATACACGAGCTACAGCCTGATGGAGAGCTTCACCCCCGGCATCCCTGTTCCTGGCTTTGACCATCATATCTTGCAGGAAAGGTCACCTCTTTGAGGTGTTAACCAAGTGGCCTGGAGCTCTATACCCTATCTATGAGCTGATGACAGAACGAGAGAATCAGAGAAGACAGAACCCAAGCAGGGACAACCCTTGGAAGTGGCCAGAATACTGAGCAGACTAGCCCTGACTTCCCACCAGCAAACTGTCTGATCCTGCAATGCCGACCCCCAGTAAAGCTGAGGTGTCTTCCATTTTTTTCAGAGGAACTGTCTGAGCTGAAAGAACTGAGGAGAAGGACATACCTGAGAGCCCCAGTGGATGCAGCCAGGAACATCACCAGACGTTGGCAATCAACCGCCGAGGGTCCCTGTGCTGCCACCCTAACCTGTCCCTGGTGCTTCTGGTTACACAGGGCACTTAAAGACAAATGGCATGCAGGCCATCAACCCGTGACTGCTGTGCATGATTGTGTGTACTGTCTGGCCAGGCCTGTGTCCATGGCCCTAAGATAGCCATGTTTATCAAGGCTGGAGTTTAGGTGTGGGGGCGACAGTTACTGAAAGGTAGCTTGCCTCTGCTTGCAGTGATTACCTCTGTGATCATTGGTTCCAGATCAATGCAGGGAGGGCAGAAGGTGACCATGCCAAGGCTGGATAGAGACATCAAGATAAGTGATATGACATTAATATATCGGCAGTCACGTGTGTGGCAAAGGGCTTGCAAGTTAAATACCATGGTGGTCCAATAATTTCTAAGTCCTGCCCAGTTCAATTCTTGTGTCCTGACTCAATAATTCATAGCTGAGGGGCCTATTATGGGTGACTTTCTGGGAGTCAGTTCCAGGCCAGCTCAAGCTGTGCTCCCTGATGTGGGTCAGGAAAGAAGTGAACCTCCGTGGGTGCCCTGACATTTGGAGGGCATTTAGGTTCAGCAGTTCTGGCTCCAGTGCCAGGATTTCTAGCTGCCTGAGCTTGGCAGACTCCTTCACCCACCATGAGCCACACGCCTTCAACCCTTTTCTCTGCGAGGTACCTGACTTTCAAAACCTTTTTTTTTTTTTCAACAGGAGAGGGTTCTGTAAAATGTTTGGTACAAACTGCACCATAGTGGTCTGATCTCCTTCCCTCCCTCTCCTCCCGGAGGACTTGGATCTGACTCTCTCTTGCTCCCTCATGGCTCTCTGGTATCTTCTTCCCCAATAGGAGCTCTAGTTCAAGCAATCTGGAGCAGAAGTGGAGGATCCAACCTGGGAGTGTCTGTGTGTGCCCAGCTCTCACAGAGGGGTTCTGGGCTTGCAGAAAGAAGTAGGGCAGCATAGAGGTGATGTTGCAGAGTGGAGGTGAGGAGCAAGGGCTCTGGAGTCAGACCACACTGTAACTCAGTGTGCAGCCTTAGAGGAAGTCACTTAATTGCACTGTAACTCAGCTTTCCTGGTTATAAAATAGATATAAAATTAATCAACCTCATGAACGATCAATGCATTCCAGTGCTGAGCACACCCACCAGTTCCAATAAATACATATTGGCACTAACTCCAACAGAGGAGCCAGGATAGGGAGCTCTGCAGTAGGGTGGGGTGGTCCCCTCAATGCTTGCCATCTCTCCCACAGATGGGAGATATCAGAGGATGGAAGTCTTGGAATAGGTATCCCTTGAGGGATGGGAAATATTTATATTATTTCTGTATCTTCAGGTACTGGAGGTGGTTCCCAGAACTTGGCACAGGCTGGACAAGCGTTCCTCCTGTAAGCTATAAGCAACAGTCCCTGTAGTTTTTAGATGAGCAGATGGGAGGAGGAGATCGAGCCTCACCAATCCCGCTAATCCATGCATTGTTCTTGACTGCCCCAACTCTTCCCCCCACCCTCTGCATCAGAAAGCAATTTAATGGCCTACTGCTGAGCCTCATGCTCAGGCATACTGTGGTATATATACCTGGAGATCTGCTCTCAGTGGGCAGACAGAAAACTACCACCACTATGCCTGCATTAAACTCGGAGCCATGGACCTGCCTGCGAAGAGAGGAGTCTGTTTGCAGTCCTCAAACAGCCTCAACCTTCTTCTCCCTATCCTTCCTATCCTGACTGGGGGCGGGGGCGCTCAGGAAGCATCATGGCCTGCCGGGCTACCGCATACAGGCATGGAGGCAGCCTCTTGGCTGACACAACCCTTTCCTAACAGCAAGAGAGGTAGGTTGATAATGATGTTGGATGCTAGTGTTGGCCCCAAGCTTCCCCTCCTCCATGTGATCCCAGTGGCCTCGCAGAGCTTTGTTTACTCAGAGGCCTATCTCCAAAGAGTCACATAGAAGAAAGCAGCTTTAGCTGCCTCTCTGCTGGTGTAGTGCTACCTGGGCCAGTGGGACGGGGAGCTGTTTCTGCTGTTCCACCCGTTTCTCTCCACACACCTGACTCTAGCCTTCCTGACTCATCAGCTGCCCATAACCTTCTGCATTTGGCATTAGCACTTACGGCCCCATGAACCTTTCTGTTTCCTATTGGCCACCTATGGCTAATTTTCCAAGAGATCACTAATGGTTACTGCTGGGGAATGCAGACCACCAGACTCCAAATTTCCTATAAACAACTTGTTTTCCTCTACTCTGAGCAGCCTGCAGCTGCTCTGAGCATAAGGCCCTGATGGTAGGGGAGTGGCTTCTGGTGGCTTGTAGCTGAAAGATCCTGAGAGCTGGGGTGTGGCCAGAGCACTATATAAACTGGTCCTGAACACAATAAAGAGGGCATTCTTATTTCAAGGATGACCCGTGTCTCTGTGTGCTTAAATCTCCAGGCCCTTGCTCAGCTTGCAATTGCGAACCATCTTGTAGTGCAGGCGCCGCACTACAGGCATAGAACCGTAGTACACGTAGTAGCATGAACGTTGCAGTTACCTCTTCTTGTGCCACGGTTCGATCATGCCTACCTTTGAACACATGCCATGAGAGTTCTTGTTATATAGACCTGACTAGGGCATCTCCGTGGTCTCGACAGCATCACTGATGGGGGTGTGTCACTTTCTTGCCCATGCTGGTCCCAAACTTCTGGGTGCCTATGAACCTGCTTCAGCTTTTCAAGAAGCTAGGTCCTCAGACAAACCTGGTAGTCCTTTTTAAAGATGAAGAAAGTGAGGCCTGGAGAGCTCAGCCAAGTTGCTTTGATTGTTTGCTTGCTTTGTGCATATTTAACTTCTGAGGTGTGTCAGGCACTGAGAGCGTGCCAGTGAGTAAGATGGACAGCAATCTCTGGAGCTTCCATTAGACTGAGGAAGGAGGAGGAGGTGACCTGTCGGTTGTGTGAAATGGGATAGAGAGGTGCGGCGAACTTCTTGACCAGAGAGGAAGAACGACCACCACAAGAGGATTCTTCTCAGATCACGCTTTATTGGAGTGCCTCTTGGTTGAGGGGGAGCAGGAAGCGAGGGGGGCCGAGAGCACTAAAGCAGCTGCTTATATAGGGAGTAGGCACACGGGTCGCCCTGTGATTGGTTGCCACCATCAGCTGTCACCAGACTGCATCGGGATAGGTCCAAGGGCCCTTATCTACCGCGCATGCGGGTAGCAGGGGACATGCAGCTCCCAACGGGACAGGATGTCAGCGCCATCTTGTAATGGCAATTCTGTCCAGCTCCCTGCAGAGAGGGAAGAATCAAGGTTGCTCTGAGGGAGGCTGAGGCCCAGAATTGGTGTCAGTTAATGAAGATCAGGCAGAACCATGTTGGAGGATTGAGGAGACAGCTCCTCATGTGGAGCACTGTGGGTCCTAGAGACAAGAAGTGAATGGAGATGTCCCCAAAGTCAAGAGGAGGCCCCAAGTGAAAGAGGATATAGTTCCCAAATAAGCTTTGCGATTTGGTTTTTGGTTTACTTGCTAAGAATGGGGAATGGCTTTCCTACAGGGCTGGAATTTTTTTCATCCCTCCCCCCCCACCATGGATGTCTGCTGTAACATTGCGTTTTTGCTATGTAAGCCTATGCCATATCACCAATTTTCAGTAAAGTCTACTACAAACACAAATGCCTTTGTGCTTATTTCTTTGTACAAGAATGACAGAACTGTGCACCTGTCAATAGATCACAGATGCCAGCAGCTGGCAAGTATTAGAGCAGGTAAATAAAGTAACAAGTGCACACCATGGGGGCACACACTGGACGGTGAACATGAATAAGTCTCGCTGAACCATGGGAACGGCGACAGGCCAGCACCAAAAGTCCTATGCTGACATGTGTTACCGATTCGGGTACAGGATATGGCCAACATTCCTCCAACACTACAGAGTAAATATCAGTTCAAGCTGCCTCTCTGATTGGAAAGCACCAGGGGCAAAATTCCAGCCAGCATCACTGCGCTATGCAAGAACAAGTGCATTAGAAACTACCCGGGCTCTGCAAATCTTTGATCACCTCGCCAACGAGCCTCCAGCAGGGGGCTCTTTGTTCAGAGCCTGTGAATAGTGCGCTTTTAGAAACACAGCCTGTGCACTTAATGGACAGAAATGGATTCAGGAATCATTGTATCTGAAGAGAGGTCTGAGGAAAGGGTAATGGGTTCAGGCAGGGCCTGCAGGCAGGGTGTGAACACTTGCTTAGTATCTCAGGAGCTTGAATTTAGCCCTTGATACAAGAGTAAAATGGCTTGCTGATGAACAAACTGCCGAGGACCAGCTCATGACTGATAAGCCCCTGCGCCTCTTCACTGGGTCACGTCCAGCAGCAACAGTCCTTGGAGGGACTCTAGGACACTGTCTTCTCTCCACTACGTTCCATCCTGTGGAGGGGTGTTCCTCCACGGGAAAGCTCTGGTGCCTGTGGCTGGCATATATGTTAGTAGAAGGAGTTGCATGACATCCAAAGGATGTGCTTCATGTCTGTGCCTGAGATGGGGCTCCAGTTCTCCCAAATCCAATTTCTGCACATTTATTAGCAGCAATTTCCTTTTAAAAATAATTTATTACCTGACAATTTCATACATGTATACAATATATCTTGATCATAGACAACTCAAATTCCCTTCCCAATTTCCTAAGAACTGTCCAATACTTCCCTTCTACCTTCCCACCTTCATTTCTTCTCTTTTTTTTTCTTTTTTCTTTTTTGCTCCAGAAGTCCCATTGTACCATGTTGAAGAATCAGGTACTCATTCATTTCCCAAGACTACCAAGCCCCGAATTTACATCAATTACTGTTCTGTGCTAAACTGAACTAGTTTGGGGTTCAGAGAGGGCTGATGCAGAAACCCCACCCATACCTGCTGGACCCTTTGCTTTCTGTCCTGAGCAGGGAGGCAGGAGGCCTTGCCTGGGTGGCAGAGCCTGCCTTTCAGTGGGCACCATCCTCCCTGGACCAGACTCAAGAAGGACACCCAGATTCTCATTGGAGCTGGGAGCTGGGTCATTACTGAGAGGTGAGTTGAGGCTAAGAAGAGAAGCTGTGGTAGCCCTGTGATAAGACACGGTGTGTTTACAGACAGAGGAGAAGGAGCAGGAGTGTGATTTGCTCTCAGTAGTAAAGGAGAGGTTTGGGGGCCAGGGGAGGCCAGCTGCTACTCACAGGGAGAAGAGGATGGAGAAGTGACCACTTCTGACAGTCCCTGCCTCCTTTTCAAATGACAGGACTTCATTGTCAAGGAATATTATTTTAACTGGGCAAAGATGTGTTACAATTGTTTGTGCTGCATTTGTTTAACTATGGAAAGATGTGTGTTTAATTATATAAAGATATGCTGTACTTTTTTTTTTTTTTTGCCTTGCCTACCTAAGGCACCTGATTGGTCTAATAAAGAGCTGAACCACCAATAGCTAGGCAGAGAAAGGACAGGCGGGGCTTACAGGCAGAGAGAATAAGTAGGAGGAGAAATCTAGGCTCAAGAGGAATGAAAGAAGGAGAAGGAAGGAGAAGGCGAGGGACAGGCCAGGGGCAAGAAGCCAGGCAGCCGCCAGCCAGACGTGAGAAGCAGTGAAAACCATACAGAAGGAAAGAAAAGTAAAAAGCCCCAAGGCAAAGAGTAGATAAAAATAAACAAGTTAAGAGAACTACCCAGAAATGAGCCTAAGCTAGGCCAAGCATTTACAACTAATTAGGAGTCTCTGTGTCATGATTTGGTATCTGATTGGTGGCTTGCAAGTGTGGTACACTAGACCCCTCTGTTTCCATGGAGACATGTGATCACTCAGAATAAAACCACATTCCCCAGCCTTCATTGTAGCTGAATGTGGCTGCTGTAAGCAGCGGCAGAATTTCCCCAGTGACTTGGAAGGCAGAGAGCATGGTCTTTATTCTTCCTAAGGAGCTGACTGGGGTGTTATATAATGGCTGGCTTTAATATTTTTCTATTTGTTTGTGTTCGTGCATATGTACATCACCCCACAGTATGTGTGGAAGCCAGAGGACACTTTGCGGGAGTGGGTTCTCTTCATCCGTGGGAGTTCGGGGATCAGAGTCAAGCCATCAGGCTCAGTGCCCTTGCTCTCTGATCTCTGCAGTCCATGGCTGGATTTTGTGTTGCTATTTTGGACTAAGGCAATGTTAGGAATGGAGGCTCCCCATGGTTAAAGCAAAAAGATCAAAAGATCTTGGATCCTCGCTACCATGGAATCTTACCACAGCTCTGGATAGATTTTATATGAGGGAGAAATGAGTTATTATAATCATTCGAATTTTAGGTTACTTTTTAAAATTAGAACCCAAACAATTCTAACCTGGAAACAAATGTGACGGGCACAGCAGCTACGGCACGAGAAGCTGTAATCGACAGTAACACTTTGCTTGTTGAAGCAGGGGCTTGGGTAGCTCAGGAGAGGTTGGCTCTCACCATCCTCCCCAGTGCTGGTATCGAGCATGTGCTAGCATGTTGGCTCTTCTGACTTGGAGGCACTTCCGCATAGGCTTCCTTGCTTGATGTCCACAGTTGCATTAAAATGCTGCAGACATTCCTTCTATGGGTGAAGAAATGGAGGCTCGGAGAAGTCAGTAACTAACACAGCCTGCAAGCCAGCTCTCCTTGCACTGACCCGATTCCACAGTGGGCGCTCATGCATGCAGGTGGGACAGGTCATGAAGGTTCAGCGTTGTTTGCCTGCTGCTGGGTGTGGGAGTGGAGAGCTCGCCCCGGAGAACCCAGATGCCTGGAACTAGACGGAAACAGTTTTGGGGCAAGGGGTAGATCAGTGGCAAATGGACTAACATTGGGGGGGGGGAGTACAGCAATCATGTGGGTAAGGCAATTCTGCTGTTGTAAGGATGGTGTGGGCACAGGAGGCTCCGGAGAGTAAGGGAAGGAGCAGCGGACAATGATTGGGCGAACTGTGTTTGCCAGCTGGCTGGCTCACGAGCCCATTTTAGAAGTAATCAGGAGTCATCAGATGCTTAACCCAAGTCTGCTGAGTGTCTTGTGACCGCGTTAATGTTTGCTTGGTATGGGGGAGGGGATCTGCTTCTCTTCAGAGCCCTCCCTCCTCAGAGGACAAGATGGGGCCTTAGTAGTCTGGTCCGATCCTCTTTCCTCTTCAGTGACGACTTTGTGGTTTCCTTCCCAATGCCTTTCTTGAGATCCAGCCTGAATCCCGATAAGGAAGGACGCTGGGGCTGCTGCTGTATGCCAGCTTTCAGGTGAAGGTGCCCAGTGACTGAGTCCCGGCTTCGAGCTGCTCACCCAGGTTCTCACTGTCCTAATGGCCAGCAGCGGGGAGATTTCATTAGGTCTGAATGTGGAAGCCAGGCCTTGCAGACAGGCATGTGCCTCCTACTCCCACATGCTAGCTCCCCAGGTTGTGTTTGAAGAAACAGAGCTCCAGAAGATCCCATTCTATCCAGCTCTCCACGGCCCCTCTGACCTTGACTCAGAGGAACATTAAAGCAAGCTTCGGATGCCTGTTCAAAGGGGGGCCGGGCCCCTCCCAGCTGTGATCTGCCCACTTGCTCTTTCCCTTCATCTCTCTGGTCTGGGATTCCTGGCTGTGCTCCCTGGCTTTGATATCTGCTGCTGCACTCTCTGGTTTGGCAACTCACCATGTTCCCCTTGTGGATTTTGGGGCCTCTGGATTTTGTTGGTCAGCCTGCTGCTGTGTCCACTCCTCTGATTTTGTGTCCTTCCTTGGCTTTGTAGAGGGAACATTCTCTCTGGTTTGGGTGAGATAAGAGTTAGAAGTGGAATTGAGGTTACTGGTGGAAGGGAGCAAGAAGACCCCCAATCCTGCCTGTGGCTGCAGTGGCTCCTCCTATCAGAGGGATGCAGGCACAAGACATCCATCACGTTGGCAGCAGAGCGTCAGCCTAATGCTCACAACACCAGGCTCCTTGACTCCCACAAACCACTTCTGAGCACACAGGAGGTTTCTGGTTCTGTTCCAGTTCCTAGGGACGTGACTGTGAAGAAGACCAAAGTCCTGTGCACAAGGAGCCTGCATTCTAGCGAAGGAATCACACAGAAGAGAAACAGAATCAGTGCAAACCTCTTGGTTGATTTCCCTTGCTGAGAGTTGTCGGCACAGCCATCCCCCGACTAGTCTTGAGTCTGCCGCTATAGTTGAGAGCCTGACTATGAGCAGATGTGTGCAGGGATGGACACACACACACACACACACCTGTCACCAGTGAGAATTAAATTCAACATGCTTGAACAACACGGTTCCCTATGGCTTCCTTAGATAAGAGCCCTGCTGTCGCATGGGAAGAGGCAGGGGCCGGTTGCTGGTTAAAGGGGCACACTGGAGGAAATGGGGGAACTCTGACCTGGCTAAGGAAACAATTCTAGGTCTTGATAACTGGAATGGTGGGCAAGACTGCGTGCATAGGCAGTCGCAGGTGACGATTAACAGCTTCCAAGGCTACAGACTGTGGTTCTGGTCAGCTGGTACACCCTTCACGAACTTTCTGCTACTCTTTGGTCCAAACCTGTGGGTGATTTGCGCGTGTACAGAAGGCTGATAAGCAACTGGGAAACTGGGCTGATGTTTTTGACTAATACAGGTGTTATATCATGTTTTTTTGAGGCAGGGTCTATGCTGTGTATTCCAGGCACTAGCCTCAAATTATAAATCCTGCTTCTGCCCCTGAGTCCTGGGATTATAGGTGTGTAGAGCTGACTATTCTGCTAACTCTGGGATGACCTTCCCTGGAGTGGACTCTGGGCATCTGTAAACTGAGGCCCTGAAGATCTCTGCCATACTCCACCCCTAGACTACTCAGGATGGGAGCTCAGGCTAGGCCTGACCCCTTGAAACATGTGAGCAGCCAGCCAGCACCCCTTACCCCACCCCAGGGGCTCCAAGGGCTAGGCCCTGCCCCTGAGGAGCAGGTCTGACTGCTTTCATCCCCGATCCCTATCTCCCCCACCCCCACCAGGCAGGAGTATAGCCCAGGTCCCACCCTACAGGAAAAAAATCCCACTGATCCTTGAGCTTGCTTCAAGATCAGGCCACTCTCCAATCCCAGGCCATCCTGGAAAGCTCCACCCCTCTCCGGAGCCCAAGAATCCTCATATAAACCCTGCCTTCTGCTCAGTTCTCTGCTAGCAGAGGCAGCCACCCTCCTGGGTTTTCCTCTCCCAATAAATGTCTTGCGTGAGGTTTGTTGTACTGTGTGACTTTGTGATTTCCTTGGCTCCTGACTGCCAGGACACCTGAAGCAATTACTTAAATTGTTCTATTATTAAATAAGACTCAGGAGTCAGATTATCAGGGTAAAAACCTGATTGATCAGAGAAGCAGCAGAGAAGCAACCAGTGACCCTCCCCCCCCCCCCCCCCCCTCCCCCTCCCCCCCCCCCCCCCCCCCTCCCCCCCCCCCCTCTCCTCCTATGATCCAAAGAGGGTTCAGGAATCTTTCCAAGTCCCTCCCTACTGCTTCCTGTGTCTCTATACCTATACACATCCTGGGTCCTCCAAAACCCCTGGAGGCTAATTCTGGTCAGCTAGCAGCTAGCTCTGCCCTCTGAATCAAGGTAAACATTATTGGCAGTCTCAGGAGTGTCAGAGTGTGATCAAAATATCCCACAACAGATGCCTTCCCGCCTGAGCTGCAACACACCCCTCCCACCTGAGCTGCAGCACACCCTTCCTGTCTGAGCTGCAGCACCCCCTTCCCACCTGAGCTGCAGCACCCCCTTCCCACCTGAGCTGCAGCAACCCTTCCTGTCTGAGCTGCAGCACACCCTTTCTGTCTGAGCTGCAGCATACCCTTCCCCTCTGAGCTGCAGCAC
>NW_004949099.1:41252311-41257958 GCF_000317375.1 Microtus ochrogaster | reverse complement strand
TCCCCTCTGAGCTGCAGCAACCCTTCCCCTCTGAGCTGCAGCACACTCTTCCCACCTAAGGCACAGCACACCCTTCCATCTGAGCTGCGGCAACCCTTCCCACCGGAGCTGCAGCACATGAACCACAGGGCCTGACTACTTAGAACATTTTTAACTGTTTCAACAAGGGACATCATTCTATAGTTTTTTTCCCCCTCCTTTTTTTTTTTTTTTGGTGTTGAGGAAGAAAGGCTAGAGGGCCTAGCACAAGACCAGTGCTCTACCACTGAATTACTTCCTCATCTCCAAGGCCACATTTGTATTCATTTACAAACTGCTAAATGTTTGTCAATTCTTTTCTTCCTGAGGGGAACTTTTAGGTAAAGAGAATACTAGAAGATATTTCTGTATTGACTTTTTTTTTTTCAATTTATTAGAGTCATAATCTTTTGAGAAAGGCTCTGACAGTGCAAGCTCAGTCCAGCCTGGGAAGTTGTAGCGTAGCTGGAGTGGGCTGTGAGTCTGTGATTCTCCTGCCTCGGCCTCCAAAGTACTGAGACGGCAGAGCTGTACCCAGCTACAAGACGTAAGTCTGAAGGAAAATCCGGCTTTGTGACGTTCAGTACACAGTGTCGTGTTTCTGTGATGTTCCTCCCCCCTCCTCCACATGCTCTTTGATTAATGCTCTTTTAGCTCGTGACTTCCCCCAGCCTTTAATATCACTTACAAACTTGAGTAATTAAATTGGCTTAGACAAGCTTAAAACATAATTAAGCGTTTCAAACACTTGACGTTTCTAACATCTGCTTAGGCAGACGTAGAAATGTTACAAAATTTTAGAACTAAGTATTTAATGCTAAGAATGTCAAATGTGTTCACAGAACAGGGCTTCCGTTTCGAGCTTTTAGCTTACTCACCCATGCATTTTGACCAGCACACTTGCTCCATCTTATTACGAAATACCACGAAGCGGGTTTTTGTACTTCTCCAACACTTTAAAAGGCAGATTTTAAAAACTCTACCCTCCAGCTGGGCAGTGGTGGCACACACCTCTAGTCCCAGCAGTTGGGAGGCAGAAGCAGACAGATCTCTGAGTTTGGGGCCAGCATGGTCTACAGTGTGAATTCCAGGACAACCAGGACTACACAGAGAAACCCTGTCCCGGAAAAGAAAGAATTCTGCGTTTTCGGATTGGTTGATGGTGGGCACAGGAGATGAAGGAGAAGGCCAGAGATGACGTGAAGATGGCAAGGCGGCTCCTGGAGCTGGGAGGTGACAGGGTGGGAGATGGGAGGGAGGGGTAAGGAAATAACAAAATCAGATTTTGTTTGCTTTTTTGAGGTAGGCTGTCCCTGGCTGTCCTGGAACCTGCTCTGTAGACCAGAATGGCCTTGAACTCACAGAGTTCCACCTGCCTCTGCCCCTGGAGTGCTGGAGTTAAAGGCACATGCCATCACACCTTGCCAGATTTTGTTTGAAAAATATGTAATGAAACCCAATTCTTTACAAACTAATAAAAAATAACTTAATATCTTGGGTTGAGATGAAAATGAACTGCTTTAGAATTGTACATGTTGCTCTGATTTTTCAGATTACGCCAAGAATTGTAGCTAACAGTGCAAAAGGCAGTGAGGACGCTAGTCGAATAATCCCAAGCTGACTCCGAAAGATTCCAGTTATCATTCTTTACTGTAAGGGGAAAACTCAAAGAACAGGAATGAGAAGTTCAACCTCAAGGTGTATAACATGCGTACTGAAAAGGTCATGCCCCAACCTGGCCCAGCCTCTTAAAGGACCTTGGCTGGAGGATGCTCCCCACAAAAGAACTCTTTCAAAACAAAGAAGGTGGATAGGCTAGAGAGACAGCTCAATTGGTCAAGTGCTAGACAGGAATCTGAGCTCGATGCCCAAACCCACATTAATACCTAGGCACAATAGCACACATCTACAATCCCAGCTCTGAGAGACCAGAGACAAGTCGATCCCTGGAGCTCACTGGCCAGTCAGACTCTCTGAATCCATGAGGCGCAGGTGCAGTGAGAGACCTCGTCTTAAAAAACAAGGTGAAGAGTGATAGAGGGAGGCATTTACCATCAACCTCTGGGCTCCATATGAACACACGTGAGTGATGTACACGTGCACAGAAGCATACCCACCTGTCTCTAAGTGTCGCCGTCTGTCACACATACACACACACAGTGGTTAGTACTGAATCTTAAGTGGGTTTTGCTACCATTATTTTTAAGCAAAGAGAATTAAAAATGTCCTTTAGGTTATAGATTTTACAACCACACTGTCCTAAGCCCATGACAAGAGTGGTGATAAAATTTAATGTCTTATCATCTTTATATTTTATATGGTGAATCAGCTTTATGGGTGGGCTAATATGACCAAATCAAAGGTTTAAGGGCCTGGTGCTAGAGCACATGCCTAACCTGTGTGAGAACCTGGGTTGGGCTCTTAGCTCATGCCCCTCCACCCCACATACGAAACTCTTGGCTTGGATACAGTTAGAGATGAGAGCTATGAGCTCCAGAGTTGGCGCGGCCTTGCTATGGCTAAGTGGGGAGGGAGGGGTCTCTTGGAGATGGCATGGCTGTTGCTCCGGACTGACAGGTACCCACAAAGCTGACTTTGCTTGTAATCAGGTGCATCTCTCATTATCCCTGGATGTCCCTTGGACCTCACACGTGATGCCAGTACAGCAAACGCTCGGTATCATTTTTAATTAAAACTTGGCAGTGGTGGTTGCTATGATTTGGCTCTGGAATGTCCTCCAACGACAGAATGTAAAGGGCTTAACTCAGTACTCTGAGTGGTACTGTTGGGAGGGAGGATGAAGGCTTAAGGAGGGGATGCCTAGTAGGAGGTTTTTAGGGGTTATTATTTTTGTTTTTTGTTTCTTTGAGGCAAGGTGTTGCTCAGTCACTATGACTGACACAGTACTTGCCCAGGTTGGCCTTGAACTCGGGGCAATCCTCTTGCCTCAGCTTCCCAAATGCTAGGATTCCAGGAGCTCGCTGACGCAACCAGCTTTTCAATGAGCATATTGTTTTTCCATTTTGGCTGTTTTTCCTTCCTTCTGCCTTTGCTGGGGATAGAACCACCATGGTTTGCACATGCCCACATACGGGACTCTAATAGCCTGACTATGTAAAGACACAGGACTTCCTCACAGAGCAGCTAATGCAATACAGGAATATAAGAAAAATCAAAGTAAACCTGGTAGCTGAGGCCAGAAGCATGCAAGTCTCTAACAGGGTTGACAACAGCATTAAAAGAAAAACAGACTCAAAAAAAAAAAAAAAAAACCAAACAAACAACCCCCCCCACACACAGAACCAAGCCAAACAAATAGCAAAAGCAAAAGCAAAACAAACAAAACCAAGCCAAGCTTTGGCTATCACAGTGAAAACCATGGGTCTGTAACGACAATGGATATATGTTCTCTAGTAAAAAGGCCTGCATGCACACACAGGTGTGTGTGCTCCAAATGTTTGGAGCTTTATTCAAACAGCTCCAAACAGCAAACCCACCAGTGTTGGTCAACTTTCCATTGCTATAAAAACATTTATTTGCATGCTAGGCAAACTGCTCTAGTGGCTGAATTTAAGGCTTGAAGTTGCTGTTGGTGTGCCCTTGAAGGGCATTATGGGTTCCTGGTTTCTTTCTGGTTTTGCGTCCCAGCTGAAGGTGACTAGGCTCTGCTCTGTGGTGAGAGCCGTCAGAGGGTGTGGCCTCCACACAGGCCCTGAAGCCACAGGCAAGTTGCTTGTGGACTGAGACCACCAAACTGTGAGTTCACACGAACCTGTCTCTATGAGCTGATCTATGCCAAGTGTTTTGTTGTTACAGACTTGGGTTTCTTGCAAGTGATTTCTTTTTGATAATTCTGATGGTCAAGGTTTGTTTTTTCCCCATTCTGTGTCTGTTTTTCTTTTAATATCACTATCTAACTGGGCATGGTGGCACACGCCTTTAATCCCAGCACTCAGGAGCAGAGGGAGACGGATCTCTGTGAGTTTGAGGCCAGCCTGGTCTACAGGGCAAGTTCCAGGACAGCTAGAACTGTTTAGACAGAGAAACCTTGTCTCAAAAAAGAAAAAAAAGCAAAATAAAAATACTACTTTCAACATTATTAGGAACTTACGTGCTTCTGGCCTCGGCTACCAGATTTACTTTGATTTTTCTTGCCCACTTGTATGGAATCAGCTGCTCTCTGTGGATGCCCTGTGTCTTTAAGTGGGGCAGGCTGTCAGAGACCAGTATCTGCACTTGAAGAGCGAATCACATTATCCACTGAGAACTAAAGGCAGAGAGGCTATTGCCAGTCTGCCCTAGCAAGAACTGGAAAATGAGTTCACATTGACGTGTCCGATTTAATTCTAGCTCCATGAAGTCCTTCAAAAAATATGTTAGAGTAGGAGGTTTCCATTTAGTCCCCGCTCTCCCTTTTGGGGGAAGCACCAGGAGTCATCCTCAGGGCCTTGTGCGTGCTAAGCAAGCACCCTACCATTGAGACAGATACTCCCACCCACACCCCACTTTGAACTCTCAATTTCTTGTATTTTTATTCCCTTTATGAAAACTATCAGATCTTCTTTCTTCTCTCCTTCCTCTTCCATATGTATATGTGTAACTAGAGAATCTCTTAAAATTCGACTCTACGGTAATAAACTACCTGGGACTTTTCTGTCATTTCATGTCTTAGTTCTTTAAGACAAGGTCTCATAGAGTCCAGGTTGGCCTCAAACTCACTATGTAGCCAGGGATGACTTTAAACTCCTGATCCTCCTGCCTCTACCTTCCAAGGCTGGCCTGGGCTACTTGTGTGGGAACCTGTAGGATGGAAAGAAGGATGGAAGGTGGGCAGGCTGTGTTTTCCGTCCTACGGCATCCGTGTGGCTTAGAGTACAGGGAGATGTTTGCTGTTGGCCTTTTAGCAATGACTGCTGTGGTCCCAACT
Organism: Microtus ochrogaster; assembly: GCF_000317375.1. Classification (NCBI taxonomy): domain Eukaryota; kingdom Metazoa; phylum Chordata; class Mammalia; order Rodentia; family Cricetidae; genus Microtus; species Microtus ochrogaster. The sequence goes on along the minus strand of NW_004949099.1, from coordinate 41,253,013 downwards.
GGTGAGGAGGAACCAGAGTCTCACAGGAGGAAGTGATCTAGCAAGAATCAAGGAGGGCCGGGCGATGGTGGCGCACGCCTTTAATCCCAGCGCTGGGGAGGCAGAGGCATGAAGATCCGTGAGTTCGAGGCCAACCTGGTCTACAGAGTGAGTTTCAGAACAGCTAAAGTTTATAGAGAAACCCTGTCTCAAAGAGCCGAAAAAAGAAAAAAAAATCAAGGGATCTAGATGTAAATTTTTAAAATAGAATAGGGAGTAACATATCAAATCTTAACAATGCAAAGAAGAATTGAGGCCTGGAGAGGTGGCTCAGTGGGTAAAGTGTTTCCTTATAAGCGTGAGGACCAGAGTTCAGATCACTGGAACCCATATTGAAACAAAAAAACTAGGCGTGGCACTGTGTGTCTGTAATCCCAGTACTGGGAAGGCTTGAGACCCATGGACCCCTAGGACTTGCTGGTAGCTAGTCTAACCAGATTAGCAAACTTTATGTTCAGTATCTCAAAAAGCAAATGGCGGGGATGGCAGGAAGGGGTGCTGGTGCGGTGGCTCCGCAGGTAAAGTCACTTGTTGCTGAGCCTGAGTTCAGTCTCTGGGATTTACATGACGGAAGGAGAGAGCTGACTCCCACAAGGTGTGCTCTGACCTCCGCAGGAGCACTGTGACACCCGTGGGTCACACACACACACACACACACACACA
>NW_004949099.1:41237846-41251736 GCF_000317375.1 Microtus ochrogaster | reverse complement strand
ACACACACACAGACACACACACAGACACACACACACAGACACACACACAGACACACACACACACACACAGACACACACACACACAATTTTTAAAAAAATAAAGTAAGACTGAGAGCAATTGAGAAAGACACCCTCTGGTCCCCACATACATATACATACACACATGTATGCACACTCACACACATGTGGATATACAGGGAGACATACAAAAGTTGCAAAAAACAATCCATCCAGATTTAAGGAGAAATGTACCGAGTGGGAAGATTCCTCCTGACCTACTTGTTATGATGACAGCAGAGGAAGTGACTAGGGATGAGCTAAGGGAGGTGGGGGAAAAGGGCCAAAGAAGCCATCTGTGGTGGCTAATCATCATTGTCAATTTGACTGGATTCAGGCTCACCTAGGAAATGGGGAGCGGCAGCTTTCAGTATGCCGAAATCCCAGAGAGGGTCAGCTGAGAAGAGAAGACAACCCAGAAGGCAGTGGCCCCCTGCTGTAGATTGAGGGCCCCAAGCGGGGAATGTGGACAAGGAAACCAGCACCGTTGTGCAAGCTGTGTTCTCCTTGAGAGAGTGTATCTAGGGCCACTCCATCACTGTAGGGCATTAGCCTTTCAGGGAGCTTCTAGGCCTCCACTGTTACTGGCCCACTGAGATGTCCAGATCCTTGAATGGAGCAGCGACCAGGTTCTGAGTCTCTCCAGCGTGCTGGCAGCCATTGTTGGATTGCCAGTCCCTATGTTGTAAGCCATGATTCCCCTTTTATAATATATATTCTATTGTGTGACACACACACACACACACACACACACACACACACACACACGTGTGCTAGGACGCTAGAGAAGCCTAGTTAATAGCATCTGATGGCTAAAATGGGTGGATCCTAGACAGACTTCTTCAAAATAGGCCAATATAAAAAGGTACAGACAAGCCAAGGACAGTTGCTGTCTGTAGTGAATATGGAAACTGATGGAAGTTACACTGAGTTGGAAGAATTGGAAAAGGAGGAATTAGAATCCACTAAGCAGGTGGGTTTTGTAATTAGTTTTAAAATTAGACTAAGCGTTGGTCTTTCTTAGCAGCCAGATCTTCAAAGCAGGTACAGCCTATGGAGGCTCTTTTTTTGACCTAATGAGCCTTCCTTAAGTGCCAACTGTAGTTTTAGATCAGCAGGGAGACCATATAATAATTCTATGATTTCTGTTTCAGAACCTTTCTCTACTTTTAAAGAGATAAAGTTTATTGTTAAGCAAGAAGAAAGAGAGTAAAGCCATGGAGAGAGTAAAGGAGAAAGGAACACAAGGCTCCCCCAGCTAATGTCCTAAGTTCTGAGTTTGGGCTGCTAAGCAAGGCTGTGTGGTCAATGGTTCTTGAGGCAGCAGTAGAATGTGCTTAATTTCCTATTTTGCTAGGTCTTATTCTCTAGCCCAGGCTGGTCTTGGACTCACGATCCTCTGTGTCAGCTTTCCAAGCGCTGGGATTACGGGTATATGCTACCATACCGCTCCATAAACAGCCATCACTTTTTGTTTTGCTTTTTTTCTTCATTTAAAAATGTATTTTAAGATTTGTAAATTTCATACATGTATTTTGATCATGCACACCCACCATTACTCTCTCTAATTCCCTTTGTAATTCCTCCCAACAAGCCCTTCCCACTTCCATATCCATCTTTTTTTTTATGACCCACTAAGTTTAGATATGGCTGCTTGCATGAGCATGATTGAGGAGTTTTTTGTTTTTGTTTTTTCAAACTGGGGCATGGGCAACTTACCAGTAGCTACATTACTGATAATAAATGACTTCCCAGATTTCCAGCAGCCATTAACAACCAATAGCCCTTCGGTCAGTGGTGAAACCTCGTAAATCTCTTCTCCATCCATGATGGGATGTCAAGAGAGACTCTCTTGAACAGGTCTTGCATAGGAAGCACAGCAGAGAGTACCATGTCAACAATAGCCCTGTCACACCCAGTAAACAGAGAGTACCATGTCAACAATAGCCCTGTCACACCCAGTAAACAGAGAGTACCATGTCAACAATAGCCCTGTCTACAGCATCCCTCCCCAACCTCCAGCTCTCACATTCTTCCTGACCCCTTTCTTCAGTTTTACAAGTTGACACTAAATCTCTGTCAACTAAAAATTTGACAATTAATTAATTAATTTACAGAGACACGTTTCAGGTAAGCCAGGCTGGCATTGAACTTGCTAATAGCCACAGATGACCTTAAGTTTCTTATCTTCTTGCCTTCATCTCTCAAGTGTTAGGATTGCAGGCAGAAGTTTTTCATATTTACATAGATCTACAAATATTAAAGGAAAAGGTTAATATAATTTTAGATTTTTACCAAATATGAAATATATTCAAGTGAGTACTTGACTAGCTCATTGTAATTGTGTATAGTAATCGAACTAGTATATAAATTTTATCTATTAAATTTAGAAGCTTGTAGAAATTACATGTTTCACCTTTGGGACTTAACTGATACCATTTTAAAATTTCTTATATATGCACATTACTGGTTCTTAATAAAGCTTACTTTTGGAAACATGAGTGTTGAAAAACGTTTATTGACATTTAATTTGTTCAGTGTGTGGTGAATGTATTGGGAAATCAATGGTATAGTGAACAGTGAGCAAAGGTTTATGTCTAATGTGCTAATTACCACACCTGTGTATGAAAATCAAACACACAGCAGAACTTCCTGTTACAGGAGTCTTAATCATCCGAGTTGTCGCCATTACTCACTACCAATTTACGCGCAGCATCTGCTAGGACTGACATTTGAGTTTCTCCCCCAAGAAAGCGTGAGTAGATAGATGACATTTCAGAACAGACATTAATTTTCTTGTGGACGGAAAAAGAACACTGGATCTAAGATTGATATTGATGGCCAGGAATAGTTCCATGTGCTTATAAACCTAGCACACAAGGGGTAGAAGCAGAGGGATCCCCAGGCTAACCTGGGCTACATAGCGAGACCCTGTTTCAAACAAAAAAAGGAATGTGTGTGTGTGTGTGAGAGCCCACACACTCCTCTAAAAACAACATCTGCATCCACGCTAGCCTCTCATCTGCTGTGGAGGTGAAGACGGTTTTGAATTCCGGATTCTCCTGTCTTATCTTGCAGGTTTACATGTCTGGCTCATCATCTCTGGCTCCATTTTCTTTTCCTTTCTTTTTTTTTCAGAGTGGGTCTGTGTGTGCACGTGTGTGGGTCTGTGTGTGCATGCGTGTGGTCTATGTGTGCACGTGTGTGGGTCTGTGTGTGCACGCGTGTGGTCTGTGTGTACACGCTTGTGGTCTGTGTGTGCATGCATGTGGTCTGTGTGTGCACGCTTGTGGTCTGTGTGCACGTGTGTGGTTTGTGTGTGCACGTGTGTGGTCTATGTGTGCACGTGTGTGGTCTGTGTGCGCATGTGTATGGTCTGTGTGCGCATGTGTGTAGTCTGTGTGTGCATGTGTGGGGATGCCGTGAGTGTGTATGAACTAATGCTGATACTGGATGCCTTTCTCAATTGTGGTATTTGTGTGTTTGTGTGTGTGTGTGTGTGCATGCGTGTGGGTGCCGTGAGTGTATGTGGAGAACTGATACTGGGTGCCTTTCTCAATTGCTCTTCACCTTGTCTGCAGAGTCCCTTGCTGAACCTGGTGCTGAGATTCACTTAGTCCAATTAGCCAGCTTACACAGGGGAGCCCTGTCTCTGTGCTGGGGTCACAGGCATCTGCCATGCCTGCCTGGCTTTAATGTGGGCTCTGGGGATCCACAATCCAGTCATGGCAGGTGTCTTATCCATTGAGCTATCTCTCCAGCTTCTTCCATTTTGAGTTTTTGAGACAAGGTTTCACTCTGGTTCTATAGAACAAAGTTATCCATATTGGCCTTGAATTCCTGACAATCCCCCAGCCTCAGCATCTGAAGGACTGGAATTTCAGGTGTAAGTCACCATATCTGACTATTTTATGTATTCATTTTGTGGCAATGCGGATTGAACATTGGGCTGGAACATGGTAAGCACACATTCTACCCCTAGATTATACTCTCAATCTCTATATGTTTTACTTATAATACTAACGAACTCTTCTCTGTCATCAATAGATACATATTTACTTAGAGCCCAAACTCCAGGCCAGTGTTACACAGATACTGGTTGTCTGTTTTGTTTTTTTTCTTTTTACTTTATTTATTTGTATTTTATATACATTGGTGTTTTGCCTGGATGTATGTAAGTGTGAGGGTGTTGGATCCCCTGAAACTGGAGTTACAGATAGTTTTGAGCTGCCATGTAGGTGCTGGGAATTGAACCCTGGTCCTCTGAAAGAGCAAAGGGTGCTTTTAACCACTGAGCCATCTCTCCAGCTCTGTCTGTTTTTCATTCTGTGTGTCTTATGAGCTGGTCATCTTACTGGCAGTCACACAATTTAATTTCGCCCGACTCTACTCAATGCTCTTGACTTTGATTCCAATTTTGAAGCTCTGGCTTTGACTCGATTCTCTAGGAGCTGAGAGCTGTCTTTGCCTCCTGGTTCTTGCCTGCACTTTGTGCTAGTGATGATGCTGCTTTCCTTCTCTCTACCATCTTTAGGACTCGTCTCAAGCTGTCCCCATGTGTGCAAGCTAACCACCTGTCCTTTAAAATGGCTCCTGGAGGGCATAGAGCCAGTCCGGATCTCACAGTGTTCCCCCATTTGACACACATAGTTTTAGCATAAAAGTCCATGGATTTTCTTTTCACACAGTATATATGGTGGGAAAAGCAAATAACCCAGTTCTCACCAGCTGGCACCCCAACCTGAAGCACTTCTCTCTCTGTCCATCATCATCTGTCAAGCCTCCATCCCAAATGCTTTGCTCTGCCCCAGCCCTCGCCTTGTCTAGCTTCACCTTCCCATCTCCCACCTGGGTAGCAGGATGCCTCACCAGACAGAGAATGGCTTTCCATCCCTTTCTCCCTTAGAGGACAGACCCTAAGAGACTCTCAAGACCTCCGGTTCCTGGAGCTCACACCCCTGTCTACTGCCCCTCCTGGTGTATGAGCACACGCTGCCGAGACCATTCAACATCTTTTTCTTTCTCTCTGTTCTTTGCAGGAAGGAGTCTCACGTTGTTCATGCTGACCTTAACCTCATGGAACTCATAGTTGCTGCTTCAGCCTCCCAGATGTTGGGGCTATAGGTAGATGTCACCAGGCAGGGTATGTTTGCTAGGTTTTTTTTTTTTTTTAAATTTTTTTTGTCAGTTTGACTTTTCTGGAGTCATCTGAGGTGAGGACATTTTCATGATTAATGATTGCTGATTGCTGGTGAGGGCCCAGACCACTGTGGGTCATGCCACCCCGTGGCAGGTGGGTTTGGGTTGTATAAGAAAGCAAGGTGAGCAAGCCATAGGGAGCAAGCCAGTGAGAAAATAGCACACATCTACGGTCTCTGCTCTAATCCCTGCCTTGAGTTGCTGCTAGGAATTCCCTTCATGAAGGACTGTAAACTGCAAGCTGAAATAAACCCTTTCTTCCTCAGGTTGCCTTTGGTCATGGTCTTTGTCATAGTGAGGGAAACCCAATTAGGACACTGGGCTTGGATCTTGCTCCTAGTAAATGGCAAAGGTGACTAGATGGGTTAGCTATGGTTTTGTTCCTGTTTCATCTAGAGACTCCTGGCTGATGTGGTGGAATAAGAGGCACATCAGGGGTACCCCTTGTGGCTGGTAACTGAGGACAGCAGCCAGGATACTTCCAGCTAGAAGCTGGGACTCCCGGGCATCCAGCTGTCAAGGAAAATCCAGACAACACCGTCTGGCCAGGATCTTGACAGCACTTTCTAAGATGCTGAGTGGATGCCCAGCGAGGCCGTGCTGGAACTAATTTAGAGAAACTGAAATACTAAATGTGTGTAGTTTTTTTGGTTGTTTTTATTTCTTTTCTTTTTCTTTATTTTTTTGAGACAGAGTCTCACATAGTTGAGGCTGGTCTCAAAGTCTGTGTAGCTGAGACTGGCCATGAATTTCAGATTCTCTTTCTCCACCTCCCCAGGGGCAGGATCATAGGCAAAGGCCACCAAACCTAGACAAATATGTATAGTTTTAAGACCCTAAGTCAGTTCCCATTGTTTTTGAAGTGGCAGATAAGCAATAACCTATAATGTGTGGCTTCTCCAACCTCTCCCTATATGGTAGCTGCTTATTTTATTACAAGTCGGCTTAAGAACTGGAAAGCACCAGGCGGTGGTGGCTGTAGAAGAATATTTCATATGCTATTTTTGCAACCTTTGTTATTACAGTAATATGTTATTAGCTGGGCAGTGATGGCACACGCCTTTAATCCCAGTACTCAGGAGGCAGAACTCTGTGAGTTCTAGGCCAGCCTGGTTTACAAGAGCTAGTTCCAGGACAGGCTCCAAAGCTACAGAGAAACCCTGTCTCAAAACAAAACAAAACAAACAACAACAACAAACCTGGAAAGCAGGGCACTGTCTCCTTTCCTTCCATTCCCAAATCCCCCTGACTATTTGTGCCTGAGCTGTACAGCCATGTCATCTTCTCTGGAGCCTCATCTACCGCCTGACCTCCTGGTCCTCGGCCTCAGCACCTCTACCCCATCTTGCATCCCTTGCACAGTTTCCTGCCTTCATCAGCAGCAGATTCAGTGTCTGGATGGTTGGAATTTCCAACAGGCAGACACTTGGATTCTTGGTTTTCCTCTTGAAGACCATCTCTCCTTCTAGTCCACTCACTGGAAATAGATGGGATCCTGTGTTGTTGAGTCTAAACCCATCTTCTTCCTTTGGAGTCCTCCTTCCTCTCAGCTGGGCGCATTCAGCTCTTCTCACTGTAACTGTCCTTCCCACCATCTGCAGCCAGGGACTGGGGTCACTGACCCTCAGGGTTAATTCTTTCACTGTCCTCTTGCCTTCCTATGAAGGTTAGAACCCATGTGAATGACAGTCTCAAGCCTCTAACATTTTATCACACCAGCTTGACAAAATCCAAACTACGGATGAACTCAACCTCCCCGTATCACCATGCCTATGACAGTCAAAGGCCAGGGCACACTGGCTTACATGACTGCTTGGTGACCATGTCCTGGTGGGACCTCCGTATACCTAGGAAGCCTGTTGAGTGTATGACTGGTTCTCATTCTAATTCCCAGTGACTATTTCTAACCTCTGTTATATCAAATTTTTAGCCTTTACACACCTTCACCTTTTCTGTCTGTCTGTCTGTCTGTCTGTCTGTCTGTGTAAGACAGGGTCTCATGTAAGGCTGTCTCTGTAAGATAGGGTCTCATGTAAGGCTGTCTCTGTAAGATAGGGTCTCATGTAAGGCTTCAAACTTGATGGAGAGCTGAGGATGGTCTTGAACTCTGGAATCTCTCACCTCAGCTTCTTGGTTGCTGGGGTTATAGGTGTGAATCACCATACCTGGATCTCTCTTTTTTCAAAAGGCAAATGGAAGCCATCAAATGACAATGGTTGTGTAGGACATAAGAATCCATTTGTACTTGCCTTGTCTTATCCCTCTTTTGCAATCTGTGTGCCATCAGATTTCCTGCCTTAGCTGAATTTCTACCCTGACACAGGATTCCACCCCTTCCTATGTGTGTGTATGTGTATATACATGTATCCTATATTGGTGTGATTATGTATGCCAGTAACCTTAGCACTCTAGAAGCTGAAGGTATAGCCTGGGCTACATGGCAAGAATCTTGTCCATAAATAAATTTAAAAAAACCCCAAGCCTCCTATTTCAAATACTTACACTACACATTTTAATACTGCCTCAGAGGCCACTGAGGCTCAATTTTCTTTCTTTTTTTTTCCAATCTTTTCTCTCTGAGATGGATAACATATTGATCTGCCTTCGAGTACATTTCCTCTTCCCACTGAGCTCTTCCATGGAGACTCAGTAGGCTCATCTAGTTAACTCTTTCCGACACAGTCTCATTAGATTAGGTATCCCTGGTTGGCCTTGAACTTGCAGCAATCCTCCTGTCTCCACCTCCTAAGGGCTGGGATTATAAGCATGTGTCACCGCTCCCAGCTTGATTTTTTTTATTTTAGATAATTTATTTCTATCTAAATCTTCTGTTTAGGTTTTCTGGTTTCTGCTTCCAGGCTGTGGTTTCCTCTGTGTGTTCATTCTCTACAGATTCATTTCTTGGTACCTTGGAGCTATCACAGCTGTTTTAAATCCCTTTCTAGTATTTCCAACCTCTGGGCTTTCTTGAGTTTGGCTTCCGTGATTTGTCTTTCCCTTGAGAGTGGTCATAGCTTTCTGTGTGCTGAGAACTATTGGATAATACTCTGAATATTTTGAAGGTTATGTGGGGGGAAGACCTTAGATGATTTTTTTCCTCAGAAAACTGTTGGTAGTTTTGCTTCAATGATCCGTGTGGTTAAACTGAAAATTCTCGTGTGTCTCTGGCAGGTTGAACTCCTATCTTGGCCCTGTTCTTTCTGAGTAGCTGGGCTGCCTGGGATGTCCCCAGTCATGTGTGGGTCAGTCATGGGGTCTCTCTTCTCTGCTTTCCTCCTTTCTAGTACTTGCCTCTTGCTCATCAGCAAAATTCTTGCTCAGGGATATGTCTTCTGACTCCTCAAGCAAAAAGAAAATGACTTCTTTCTCCTTCCTTTTCTCCCCCTCTTCCTCCTTTTCCTCCATTCTTCCCTTTTTATTTTTGAGACTGGATTGCTCTATGTGGGTCTGGCTATCCTGGAACTCACTATGTAGACCAGACTGGCCTTGAACTTACAGAGAGGTCCACCAGACTCTCCTATCAAATTACTGGGATCTTTTAATCCCATGCCTTTCATATCCACCAGGTGAGCTCTTTATTTTTTAAAAAAATAAATGTATTTTGTTTTTATTCATGTGTGTATGTGTGTCTTAGGGTTACTGTTGCTGTGATGACACACCATGACCAAAAGCAAGCTGGGAAGGAAATGGTTTATTTGACTTATACTTCCATATCATTGTGCATCACTGAAGGAAGTCAGGACAAGACTCAAGCAGGGCAGGAACCTGGAGGCAGGAGATGATGCAGAGGCCATGGAGGAGTGCTGCTTACTGGCTTGTTTCTCATGGCTTTCTCAGCCTACTTTCTTATAGAACCAAGGACCATTGACTCTACCTTCTCAGGATGGCTCTCCAGAGTCCTCAGATGGGTGGAGTTGTTTTTGCATTTTTGTTTGGAGTAGATTGTGTGAGTATTGTCTGTGAGAGAATTGACTGACGATTGGATAGGAAGGCCCTGCGCACCACAAGCAGGACTCTTGTCATGAGGCTAGAGTTTTGTTTTGCTTTTCATAGTGCTGGGTGTTGAATCCAGTGACTTGTTTCAATCACTGTGTGTTATGTGTATGTGTTACATGCATGTTTCCCCCTGTGTGGCTGGTGCCAGAAGAGGGCGCCAGATCAGCTAGAGATGGACCTACAGGCACTTGTTAGCCATCCAACGCAACTTAGCTGGGTGGGTCCTGACCTCAGCTCTTCTGGAAGAGCAATCTCCAGCCTGTTTTTTGGATTTTGTTTGTTTGTTTTGGTTTTTGAGAGGGGAATCTCACTTTGTTGCTCAGGTTGGTCTCAAATCCTACCAAGAAGCAAGGAGTACACATCTGTGCCACCATGCCTGACTTAGGCAATTTACTTTTTTTTCTTCTCTCTCTGTCTCTCTTTGTGTCAGTCCTCATTTTAAATATTTATTTATGCATATGATTGCTCTGTCTTCCTGTACATCTGCCTGACAGAAGAGAACGTCGGATCTCATTAGAGATCGTTCTGACAGTGGCTGTTGGGGATCGAACCTAGATCCTCCAGAAGAGCAGCCAGTGTTCTTAACCACTGAGCCACCTCTCTAGGTCTGGTAATTTTCTTGCAGGAATTGTCTTACCATGTCCGTTTTCTCAGTTCTTACTCACTTCTCAGCTTTCCCCAGCACCGCATCCCCCGACTGTGTTGAAGAACTGGCTTTTGTCAGATTTCCCACGGACCTTCAGTTTGTTTCTTGTCTTCCTTCAACTCACTACTGTCCTGTGAAAAATCTCATTTCCCAGGGGCTGGAGAGATAGCTCAGAGGCTGACAGCACTGGCTGCTCTTCTAGAGGACCTGGGTTCAATTCTCAGCACCCACATGGCAGCTCCCAACTATCTATAACTCCAGTTCCAAAGCACCTGACACCCTCCCACAGACATACACGCAGGTAAAACACTGTAGAAAGGAACAGCAGGCTGCGTTCCACTGCCCAGCTCCTGGCCGCTGGCTAGCTTTACCCAAAATAATTACATGGAAACTATATTCTTTTAAACACTACCTGGCCCATTAGTTCTAGCCTCTTATTAGCTAATTCTCACATCTTGATTAACCCATTTCTAATAATCTGTGTGCCACCATGAGGTGGTGGCTTACCGGGAAGTATTCAGCATGTCTGACCTGGCAGCTGGTTCCACAGTGTCTCTCTCTCTGACTCGGCTTTCTTTCTCCCAGGATTCTGTTCTGTCTTCTCTGCCTATCTAAGCTGCTGTCCTATCAAAGGCCAAGGCAGTCTCTTTATTAACCAATAAAGTAACACATAGACAGATGACCCTCCTCCTTCAAAATACCAATGCACATAAAATAAAAATAAATGATAAAAAAATATCTCACTTCCCACCTCAGCAAATGACTCCCCAACTACCTCCTTAGACTAGCCTGAAACCAGAGCCCCGTTTTCTTGCCTCCTCTTCCTGGCTTACTATTTTCCACCTCCATCTCCTGTAGCAGGGCTCACAGACCTGCATCACCAAGCCCAACTCTTGACCTTTCTTTTCCCCAATCTTCCACATCTATTGTGCTCAACTCTTGACCTTTCTTTTCCCCAATCTTCCACATCTATTGTGGGTCTGTAAAGTTTACTTCTGAGCACTCTTAGGTCTATCCGGATGGCTCCTTCTTCAGTGCCACCCACTGAAGCAAAGATCAGCTTTAGTTTTGTTTTTTTTTTTTTTTTTAAAAAAGATTTATTTATTTATAATGTATACAGTGTTCTGTCCACATGTGTAGCTACAGACCAGAAGAGGGCACCAGATCTCACCACAGATGGCTGTAAGTCACCATGTGGTTGCTGGGAACTGAATTTGGGACCTCCAGAAGAACAGTCAGTGCTCCCAACCTCTGAGGCATCTCTCCAGCCCCTCAACTTTAGCTTTAGTGTTGAAGTCTCCTGAATCCATTTTTTAAAAACTTGAGTCCCCCTCTACCCAGAGTCATAGGTTCAAAATGCAAATCTGATCCTGTCACTCTCTTTTTAATGTCACCCATGATGGCCTATAATGCATGATCCTCTTACCTCAGCTTTAAGCACTGGGTTTACAGGACTGTACTACTACACACGGCTCATGTTGTACTCATGTCTGAAACACTTCAGGGATGACTTACTTGGTAAAGAGCATAAATACACATCAAAATCCTTAACCTGGCAGGCATTCTCCCCTTCTTATGAGATTCTATGTCTTTATCTTGTACAATATTGGCCCTACCTCCATCACTGGCTTTTTTCACTGCTGTGGTAAGCTCTTTTTGGTTCAGTGTTACTTATTTATGTATTTATTTTAATTTTTGAGACATGATCTCACTACATAGCCCTAGCTGGCCTGGGATTCACTGTGTAGACCAGGCTGGCCTCGAACTCACTATCAAGTTCTGGGATTATAGGGATAAGCATCATGTCTGGCTAATGTTTTTATTTTATGTGTTTAAATTATTTTATGTTTATGGGTGTTTTGTTTGCATGTATGTCTGTGAAACCCGTGTGCATATGGCATTCTTAGAGGCTGGAAGAGGGATCTTGACCTCTGACTCATCTCTCCAACCCATTTGAGAGGCATGCCTTCCATGGGCACAGGCACATTGTGGGACACATACATGCTAATAGGATATATGCTGGTATTCATTATGCTCAATACTTAATTTTTTCCCTGTTTTTTACACTCCCCACTCCCAGGTACATCTGAGGTTAGAAAGTGGGACCTGGTGGGATGGAAACCTCTATCAACAAGTGGTGCCCAACATGGGGCAACTGCATCCACGTAAAGTCTGAGAGTGCTTGGGAAGTAGTTCTAGACACAAAAAGAACAAAGTTAAGCACAGCTTCTTGGTAGCATTTTCTCAGGTGGGCTCTGTTTGCTAGAGGCAAGTGTGTCACATGTAAGAGAGGTTTTCTGACTCAGCTTTAGCTGAAAAAACTTTGCAGCCCCTTTAAGAGGCCCCACGACAAAAAACTTAAATGGTGTTTGTGAATAGCTGACAGCATTCTTGGTGGTGGTAGGGATCTTGCAATGCTATAGAGTTGTGGCAATATAAACACAGCTCCAGCTGGTACCTCTGCCTTGAGGCTAGAGTCTAAGAAAGCTAAAGAATGGGCTGGATCCAGTTGTCAAAGCCACAGCTTTAATCCTAGCCATATAACTTAGCAAATTAAAGACTCATGTGGTCAGAAAAAAGAGAGATATACAGTAAAGATAGATTCAAAAATGGAGAAAACCTCTAAATGGTTTACAGTGTGTTTAAAAATATATGTAGGTTTGGGAGAGAAAAGAAAAAGGATAAAGTCCTTAAAACAAAAAAGGAAAAAAAAAGAGTAGTTAGGTATGGTGGCACACACCTTTAATCTCAACACAATTGGAGGCAGTGGCAGGCAGATCTCTGTGAGTTCAAGGACAACCTGGTTTACAGAGTAAGTCCAAGGACAGCCAAAGATACACAGAGAAATGCTGTTTCAAAAAGCCAAAAAATTAAAAATAAAAATAAAAGAGGTAGAGTTTAAAATAAAGCTAGTAAAGATGAAAAATACACAGAGAATCTAGATACTATATGTTATTGTGTTGTCTTTAAATTGTTTGATGGCCAAGGAAGGAGCAAAAGCTTCTAAAAGATATTTGATTATAAATGCTGATGGATTAATCCAACATATATATTTTGAAAATGCCTTGACTTCAAAATTTAAGTCAAAAGGTATGTTACTTTGGAGAAGAGGTTTTGCTTTTGTTCCCAAAGGAAATGAGAGACTGTGGATTCATTCTAGGCTAAGAAAAATCAGGTTTGATCAAGGAAGACCCCCCCTGAAGAATCTCCAACAGGAGCAGATGGTTCAGATGACCCAACATTTCAGAGGACCTCTGTTGGAGTTTCCTCTGAGTTCTGCATCCAGAACAGTTTCAAGACTTCTGGCTGAGATGATCAAGCCTCGCAGAATATTCCATTCAGGACTTGACCATAATTCAAAATTTTCTTTAGGTCCTGTAAGATTATCAGTGCCCCTAATCAGCAGGAAGTAGCCTAGAAAACTATGCCCACATTCCCAAAATATGGATTATGGATGTTTGCCTTTGTTTAGAATGTTGGTTACAAGTTGTTATGGATAATGGTCAGGAAAAAAAAGCTAACCAAAGGAGATTTGATTCAGAGTTCTTGTTTTTTTTTTTTTTTTTTGTTTGTGGGGAGAGTGCTGTGGGATAATGGTCTGTATCCTCTCAGCTGTATTTTAGTAAAACGCTGATTGGCCAGTAGCCAGGCAGGAAGTATAGGCGGGGAAAAGAGAACAGAAGAATTCTGGGAAGAGGAAAGATTCAATCTGCAGCAGTCACCAGGATGTAGAGAAGCAAGATGTGATGGCCTCATTGAAAAAGGTACCAAAAAGGGTACCAAGACACGTGGCTAACACAGACATGAATTATGGGCTAATATAAGTTATAATAGTTAATAAGGCCTGAGATAATAGACCAATCCATTTATAATTAATGTGGGCCTCTGTGTGTGTGTGTGTGTGTGTGTGTGTGTGTGTGTGTGTGTGTGTGTGTTTTTTCGAGACAGGGTTTCTCTGTGGTTTTTTTGGAGCCCGTCCTGGAACTAGCTCT
>NW_004949099.1:41225571-41237746 GCF_000317375.1 Microtus ochrogaster | reverse complement strand
CAGGCTGGTCTCGAACTCACAGAGATCCGCCTGCCTCTGCCTCCCGAGTGCTGGGATTAAAGGCGTGCGCCACCACCGCCCGGCCCTCTGTGTGTTTTTGTGGGACTAAGCAGATGTGGGACCTGTTGGGATAGAAACCTCTATCAACAAGAAAAGAGTGTGCATACTCCAATATGAAAAAGACATTAGTCAGAAGTGTGGGGTTGGCAAACCACAGTTCAGTGTTTTTGTAAATAATGTCATCGTTGTTTTTGTGACAGGGTCTCTCTGTATATCCCTGAGTGTCTTCTAAGCTGCTCTGTAGACCAGGCTGGCTTTGAACTCAGAGATCTTCCTGCCTCTGCCCACTGAGTGCTGGGATTAAAGGTGTGTGCCACCACCACCCAGCTTGTAAATAAAGTTTTATTAGGACACAGTCATGCTCATTCATTTTTGTACTATTATGGCTGCTGTGGTGAGTGCATGGCAGAGTTATATTGTGGAACAGAGACCGTATAGCTCAAAGCTGGAACTATCCAGTCTCTGGCTTTGTACAAATTTCGTCAGTCTTTGATTTAGTACATGCTTTTTTTTTTCTTTTTGTTCATTTGCTTTTGTTTGTGACACAGGATGTTGCTACACAGCCCTGACTGCTTGCTAATTAACGTTTTGCAGTTGTTTTTATCTACAATCAACAAAAACGGCACAGCTGCCAGATTTATTAGTTAAAATTGAATAGCAAAGCTATTTACTTATGTATTTATTTATTTATATTGGGGATTGAATCACAGGCCTGGGTGCATGCTAAGCGTATGTCGTACCTCTTGAGCTACATCTCCACCTAGCAACAGTACTCCTGTAACAAAGACTTGCTGCTCCATCATATCTCCTCACCATCCTCCCAGTCCTGCCATGGCTACCTCACTCTTAGAAGGGAAAGACATTGAAGGGACAGGGATTTTTGGGGAGGATGTACATTCTATAGAAGAGGCCGGATGGAATAGAAGAAGAGAATAGTCTTGGGTCAGTTTTGTCTGTTTCGCCTTGACAACGGGGGACGTAGTTTTAAAGTCTTGGTGCAACTGGCAGGCATCAGTGACCAGTAACTGCTCTACTAACAGCACAAGTAAATGTCCTGGAGGTGGGTGTCTTCAGAAATGGCTACTTCAGCCTTCACTCTGGGAGGTGATTCTTTAAAATTACAGCTCCAGGTCTGGGGATGTGGCTCAGGGGTAGAGCATTTGTTTAACATGCTCATGGCTTTGGTGGCTCTGGGGTCTATCCCAGTACTACAAGGGGAGTTGGGGAAGCTGTTAAGTGTGCAGGCCAAGCAGACAAGTTGGGATTATATCCCTGTTTAGTGTGTGTGTGTGTGTGTGTGTGTGTGTGTGTGTGTGTGTGTGTGTGAGAGAGAGAGAGAGAGAGAGAGAGAGAGAGAGAGAGAGAGAGAGAGCGAGCATGAGCCTGGCAGAGGTCAGTGTTGGTGTCTTTCCCTAATCCTCTCCATCTTATTCGTTGAGTTAGGGTTTGGATCTTGCCTTGTTGTCTAGGGAACCCCAGTACCCTCCTGTTCCAGCTGCCTCTGTACTGGGGGGACAACAACTTACCAAGTTGTTAGGTAGGTACTGGGGATCCTGGCTCAGGAACTCATGGTTTCGCAGTAAGCATTGTATCAGTCAGGTCATCTCCCCAGCCTCTCAGCTTAGTCTTTGATACCATGTGAATGGCTTGGGAGGGATTAGCTGGCCTTCTAGCCACTAATTCATTTTCTACAGGATGATGGGATGCTAGGGGGGGGGGGTGAGCAGTGTGGCGTCTGTGGTGTTGTGCAAGCACTTGGCAGATATTAGCTGTCACAAGTGTACTGGAAACTCAGCTTCTTTGCAGAACCAGTTCTTCCCATGAGGTGGCACCATCTAGCAGCCACTGTCCCTGAAGCTTGACATGGGGTGGCTGGCTGGAAATTTACTTTTTGCTTATTATCATTTTTGATTTGATATGGTAATTTCAAGGGGGATAAACTAACATACTATCTTGTGAAACCCTGAGAGTTTCACAGAAATGCCAGAAATATTGCTGGCATTTGGGGCTGGAAGGAGCTGTTCTGAGTATTGCCAGTGGTCATAGTTAAAGTGGCATATAATTCATTGTGCAAATTAGGGTATCCTGAGAGTAAAAGCAGGATTATTAATAACCGTGCCGGGAAAAGAGGAGTAAATGGGACATTGTCCTCGAAACTTGGATGAATTTTATCTGTAGCTAGCTCAGTGTACAGTTATTCTTTTGGTGTTTGCCTGAAACACAATGGAATTCTTCAGAGACCTGACACCTCATGCTTTTTGGAGTTATTTCTCCAAAAGCCTCTGGCCTCATCATTATTTGAGTTTCCCCCCGATGGACATGACCAGAGTCACACAGATGATAAGACGCCTTGGTTCTTTGTGCTGGATAACCCCTTCTCTCCAGTTTTTCCAGTAGTGCTTTCCTGCAGCATGCCTTGCAGGCTCTCAACAATCCCATCTCTGGCTGTGTCAAAGTGGGGTGGGCAGCCTGGGTTACTGCTGAGGGGGGAATATCCCAAGATTCTCTGTAATTCCAAGATTTCAGATCTGCCCGTGTTCCTGTAGAGTGAGAGGAGGGGAAGAAACTGGCACTCACTCCTAATTCATCTTCATTACCTTGGACACCGCTCATCTCCTAAGCCCAAGGATGTGGCTTAAGTACTGTGGATGGGACCCTTTTCCCTGGAGAGGCGCTGGTGGCCTAGAGTGTCTTGACCCAGAAGAGGCAGGCAGGATCAGACACATCCATTTGGCTCAAAAACTGGGAGCCTGCTCCCTCACTCCGCTGCTTTGTCTGATTCCACCAGCAGTGACCACTACCAGGCCTGCTCTGTACCGCCTCTTCTACACAGCAGACGGAACTGACTACAGAATGTGGTGGTCAGCTGGGGAGACTTCATGCCAGAGGAGGCTGGGTTCGAATGAGGTTTTAGAGGAAGAGAGGAAGGAGGCTGTTTCTCTTGGTGGGAAATGGGAATCCCAAGGCCTGGATTATTGGTTGAGTCTAACCGAAGAAAGACTATGCTAGGTGGCCCAGGAGCTAAGTGGAAACTTCCAGGTAGTCAGGGGAACGCAAGGGAGATCCTTGTAATTTAAACATTTTGTCTCAAGCTGATGTGGCAGCCTGAGCCTGTCTTTTGCTGGGCACCATGGGATGCCTTTAATCCCTGCACTCAGGAATCAGAGGAATCAGGGTCTCGGAGTTATAGATCAGTGTGGGTAGACCACACAGTGAAGTCCTGGACAGCCCGGTCTGCATAGTGAGTTCTAGGTCAGTAAAAGCTACACAGTGAGATCTGTCTCAAAAAAATCTTTTTCCCTTCTGAGATTTCATTAACCTTATGAGGACAGAACATTTTATATGACAATAAGGACAAAGAGAGTTGAGGGTTTTAGTGGCCACTTCGGAAACAAGTTTAGGTGTTACGTGAATCCGAGCCTGCAGGAAGGTAGGTCAGAGATGTCAAATGAGTACCTCCTGCTTCATCTTGGCCCTTCCCGGCCTCAGTGCCCTTTACTAACACTTGGAGGCTCTCTAGCTCAAGCGGAGGCTGCGGCTCCTCTAACAGAGTATCTCAGGGCAGTATTTAACTCACACCCGCGTTGCCAACACCTCAAATAGTGCTCCCGAAATATCAAGCACAAAGTTCTTAGGTGAGAGGTGAGGTCAGATAGCCGGGCACGAGCTCGAAAACCGAGACCCTGGTCCTACAGCCTTGGGGTAGCTTGTGTGGGCGTCTAGCCCTGGAGCGCCACTTTTCAGGCCCTGCCCTCCCTCCGCCCCACTCCGGGAGGGCGCGGCCAGGCCAGATCGTCGCAGGCGACAGGCGTAGTAGTGCCACCTTGGAACAGGCGAGCCGGGAATTAGGGTGCAAAGGGGGGCTTCGGGAACCCAGATAGGAGAGTGGCACAGTCCTCCCTCTAGCGCTCACGCGGCGCACAAGGCCGGAGTGGAGGGGGCTCGCTACCGCCCTTTGCCTCGCTGCGTCGGGTTTTGCCTGGCATCTGGCAGCGGGGTCCACCCACAGCGCAGACCACTGGTCCTAGTTCTCTCCGCCTCTCCCACCCCGCCCCTTCCTAGCCCCGCCCCTGTGCATTGAGACCCCGCCCCGCAGCCCGGTGAAGGTCCCGCCCCCTCCGCCTGCCGGCCCCGCCCCCCGTTTCCGCTGCTCGCAGCGGTGCGGGAGGGAGCGGAGCCGGGGCGCCACACCGAGTCCAAGCGTGGTGAGTGCGGCTGGGGCGGGCCCGCGACTCGGGGCTCCAGAGGGCGCGAAGTTTCTGGGGTTCGGCTAGGTGAGCGGAGCTCGGGGCAGGCCGGGCTGGGCCTCGTTTGGGTTCCCAGCAGGGTGGGCGTCTGGGGGTGCCCGGGGAGGCGGAACTCTCTAGGGGTGGGGGTACCGGCCGGGGGAGGGGCAGGGCCGGAGGAGGGGCTGGAAGGGATCGGGGCGTCAGGGGCCTGTCACTGCGTCCCCCGGGCTTTGCTGCTGGTCAGCGAGGTCTCAGGAATGCGGGTCTGCAGGAGCCGCCTCACGCCCCAGCCCAGGGATGGGAGACCCGTGGGATACCACTGGAAGTGAGACCCCCCCTGAACCTTCAGGGATCTGGCGGCAGGCGGGCTGGAGATGGTTCACCCAGGGCCGCAGATACGGTCTAGGCCTGCCTACAGACCCGCCGGAACCCCCCAGCCATTCCTTGGGCTACTTGCTGGTCGAGCGGCACTCAGAGTGACAGGGCTTTGGCACACCCCTAGATCTGAGATGTAGCCCATCTGTGCGTGCAAGTTTGGGCCTTTAAAAAAACTTTCATGTGGTTGAAAAAAAAAAAGTCCAAACAAGCAACAGCTTATGACAGCGGCAATTGGCGTTATGCATCACGGACTAGAGTTCTGGGTCGCTTCTGTCTCTGATGAAGGATAATGGTCATCTTTCTCCAGATGACTGTCAAGTCTGGAGAAGTTTGTATTTTGGGTAGTGAGCTCTCCTCAGAACTAGGCTGATCTTGCCACTCTCCATGCCTAGGTGAGAATGCAGTGGTTTGCCTTTCATGGCTCAGATAACTAAATTTGCCTTTTTGACCTGTGTCTGCCCCCTCCCCTGGGTGACTCAGGCATTTCCTCCTCCAGGAAGCTTTCCTGGACTACTGGAGAGCACAAAAAACTCTTGCTTTGATCTCTACAGACCTGTCTGCTCCCCTTCTACACAGAACAACCTCCTGGAAGGGTGTGGGTGTGTGTGGGGTGGGGTGGTGAAGCTTGCTACCTGGAGAAATGGGGAGATTGGAGAGGGATTGTGGAATATCTCAAACAATGGACCGGGTGAATCATTTATATTTAGCCGAGGAATGCAGGCGGGGGTCAGACAATCACAACACTTCCTACAGCAGCCTAGTCCTGGCGCCTGATGTGGCTGAGTCCAGGACTGGGTTTAGAGAGGAGGGAAGGGCGTTGGGATATATACAACCCCAGGTGTTACTGGGTTCTTCTAACTCATGGAAGAC
Source organism: Microtus ochrogaster (assembly GCF_000317375.1). Classification (NCBI taxonomy): domain Eukaryota; kingdom Metazoa; phylum Chordata; class Mammalia; order Rodentia; family Cricetidae; genus Microtus; species Microtus ochrogaster. Next base: position 41,232,209 of record NW_004949099.1, on the reverse strand, counting down.
CTACTGTGCACAAGGCCTTCAGCAAGTGGAGCGCTTCCTAATGGAGTGATTTTTGTTCGTTTGTTTGTTTATTTGGTTGGTTTTTTGGTATGCTTGGGAAGACTCTTTAAATCCGTGAACAGAGATGTAATATTAATACCAGTAACTAATGTTTATATAGTAATTTATAATCATCCAAATGCATTTGCTGCATACAGGCTTGATATACTTTTGTTGATCTGTACTTGCCTTTGGGGAGTTACGTTTACTCACCTTATTGGTTAGGGAGATGACACTAGAATACATTATCTTTAATGTTACAATAACCATTGAAAAGTAGAGCTGGATCTGGAAACTTCTCTGTGCACCCGTCTGTCTCCATCTATACTGAGCCAGTCTGTGCCCTCCCCTCAACCATGTGTGAAGCCTTGGGCAGGTTACTGTCCTTCCCAGCTCTCTGTTTTGGAGGCCCACTGGGTTGAAAGTCTCCAGAGCCTCTCATCCAGCAGCACCTAAACTGACGGTGTAACATGTTCTTAGCACCCAGTCAACTTATGCATTAAAATTTTTTATTTATTTTAAATTAGCATACAAAGTAATAGGTCCCATTATGACATTGTTGTATGTAATTTGTTTTTGCTGATCGTTCTCCCTCTCTTCTTACCCCTTCTCCCTGCCCACCTAATTTTTTTTCTTTTAATTTTAGATTGTGTGTGTGTATGTTTGCATGTGCAGGTAGAGGCTAGAGGTCTATACCAGGTGTCTTCCTCAATTGCTCTTCACGTCTTATTTTAATTATGTATATTTTGAGACAGAGTCTCCCACTGTGTAGCTCTGGCTGGCTTGAACTTACTAGGTAGACCAGGCTGGACTTGAACTCACAAAGGTCTGTCTGCCGCAACCTCCCGAGTGCTGGGTTGTGAGGGGGTGTGGCACCACCCTCCACCATTCTGCTTTCTGTATGATATACTGTCTTAGTCTCTTGCTGTGTGCTTACCTTAAGCTGACTTTGGGTTTCTCCGCAGGCGTGGTGGAGAAGCAGCCTGCTTTGTTGGTGGTACAAAGTCTCTGGGCCCAGGCTGGCTGACAGGGTGTCCTCCCTCATCCCTGGCTCTGTGACCCCAATGCACCTGGTCGCGGGAAGTGAAGGAGTGATTGAGCTGGGGCTTGGGCAAGCGCCTTCAACTCTCTTGGCCTAGGCCTCCTTCTTACACAATGAGGATGACAATACCACGTTTTCAGGGCCGTGGGAAGGCGCCCTGATGTCATGCGTGTGAAGCAGGTGCGCAGAGTGGAGGCTGCTATTTATATCCTAGCCGGGTGGCTCCACCCGCATGCTGGGAACAGGAGAGGACAAGACTTCTCTTCTTCTTCCACTGAGGCCCAGGACGCCGAGGGGCCATTTCTGCTGACTAAGGGAGTGGAGGGAGTCCAGGCGCTTTCACCTGGCGCACCAGCCTCTTCTTCCGCCTCAGGCTGTCCGTTTCACCTGCCTCCTCCTCTTGTCCTTCCAGGAACCCACAGGTCCAGCCAGACTGCTCTCCCTAGCCTGGCCATTTCTTTGTCCTGTAGTTTGTGCTGTTCCAACCTTTCTGACTGTCCTTCCTACTTCTACCTTCTTGTCCTCCAAGACCCTGGACAGGTGTGTGTAACTCTTCTCAGGGGCACTCGGAGTCACCGTCCTAGGTGAACCTTTTGTTTTCGAACTCCTCTGGAGTGTCTTTATGTGTCTCTTGCTAGGTAATTCCTTGATGAATTTCATCATCGTCATTTTTTTTTTTTGATACAAGGTTTTGTTATATAGCCCAGGCTGGTTTTGAACTTGGAACCTCTGTCTCCAGAGTTCTGGAGTTCCTTGTGGAATTTTTGTGCTAAGTTCTGATGATGTATAAATAAAAAAATGACAGAAATTTCTAGGCACGGTGGAGTATGCCTATAATCCTAGTACTTTTGAGGCTGAGGCAAGAGGATCAGGAATTTAATTTAAAGTAACTCTTAGCTACCTTCTGAGTTTGAGGCTAGCCTGAAATGAGTGAGACTCTGTCAAAAAGAACAAAACCAAACCAAAAAGGTTCTTGCCTTCTTTGGACATATAATTCAGTCAGGAAGTTAGGAAAGGCAGGGGGAGGGCTTCATAAAAATCACAGTTTAATGCATAAAGTGAGGTGTGGTGGTGCACACCATGGGTCCAGCTGTTTGGGAGGCTGAGGCAGGAGGATGTAGAGATCTAGAGTTTGAGGCCAACCCTGGCCAGCATAGTTCGTGAGCCACTTCTCAGAGCAGGATGATAGGAGAGTTCCAAGTTGGAGCAGTAACCCTTGATGGAGGACGGGTACCTTAGGCAGTAGGAGGTGAGAGACACCAACTTCCGAAGGGAGTGGTTGCTGTTGCCCTGGAGGAGGCGGGAGCAGCCTGAGGACAGTTGTGTGACTAGCTCTGCAGGGCTGCAGACATGTAGAGACTAGCTAATGAAGAGAATGGGCAGGTAGATGCGCCATCTGTAGGTGGCTTCAGTTGTCCGGCCAGGGAGTGAATTCCATACATCCATCTGCTTGAGAGAAGCGGAGTGTCTGGCATGTGTGGCCACTGAGTCAGTGAGCCTTTGAGGTTCTGGGATGTTTGTGGTTTTGGCATGAGGGTCACAGAAGCAGGTTTGGGCTCAAGGACGTTAAGGATGGATAGAAATCATGGTGAATGGCTGGGCATCTGCCAGGAATGGTGAGGAGGAGGAGGAGACCCAGAGAGACTTTAGACATAGGATCAAAACCGTTTTTGAGGGTTGAGGTGTGGTTCTGTGGTAAAGCGCATGCCTAGCGTGTGTGAGGCCCTGGGTTCCATCCTTACCGTTGCAGAAACCCAAAACCAAACAAACTAATCCAAAACCGACTGTGAGTTTGTCACTGGTGAGGACACATATTCCATGCGGTAATCCTCAACAGCCTATGGTGTTCCCCTGATCTTTTAGGAACTTTGACTCGGGCCAAACCAGGGTTTGTGGCTTCAACATAGAAACGAATTTCAGGATTAGGCAGTATGAAGCAGAATTGGAGATTTTATGTTAGGGAAGTGGTTCTCAGTCTTCCCTAATGCTGTGGCCCCTTAATACAGTTCCTCATGTTGTGGTTACTCCCAACCATAAAATTGTTTCATTGCTACTTTATAACTGTAGTATCTGAGATATGACTCCCCAAAGGGTCGCGACTTACAGGTTGAGACCCGCTGGGTTAGGGGGAAGAGAGGTGCTTAGACACAATGTGAAAACGTGATCTTCAAAGGGGATTGCAGCTATGGGCTTTTCAGAATAGTGTCACAGTTACCACCAACCACATGTACAATTTTGATGGATATCAAATTATATTTTTAAGTGTTGCCTAAAAAGAAGCCCTTATCCCCTTTTAAATTAGAAGTATTTAAAATAAATCATGTATTTATCTTGTCTGTGTTTCGTCTGTGGGCATGTGCGTGCCACTGTGAGTGTGAAGCCAGAGAACACCTAGCAGAGTCGGTCCCCTCTTTGTGCCGCCGGATTCCTGGGGATTGAACTCAGGCCATCAGGATTTTACGCCCTGAGCTGTCTCTCCAGCCCTTCTGTCTGTTTTGTTATGGGGTTCTAGAATGGCTCATGGATGGAGTTATAATGTGAGAAGGTAAAACCGAGCACCACCAAAGATGACAAAGAGTTTATTTAATGCATGTCCTTTCATTGCAAATAAGTCTTCTGGTCAGGTTCCTAAAAAAGTCCAGGATCCATCTGGGAAGGGAGAAGGGCCTCAGAGTTAGTGGCCCTGGAACTCTTGCTTCTCTACTGGTGAGAGGTTTAACCAGATTCTCCTGTCCCTACGGCTTTCTGTCTTGCTTGACAGTGGTTGGGAGCCTGGAGAGATGGCCCAGTGGGCCAGTGCTCACGGCTCTTCCCGAGGCCCTCTCTCTGGTCTCGAGCACCAGCACCCACGCCAGGTGATTCGCAGTTCCAGAGGATGCAGCATTCTCTTCCGGCCTCTACATCCACATTTCGCCTTCCCATAAATAAGAGCAAACAGGGCATATATACACACGTAAGAATATACATAAACCTTAAAAGATTGATTGGGTGGAGTCATGAGGGAAGCATGCCTGGGGTGGCACTAGATTGGTTTCTCATTCCTATCCTATTTCAATTGGGCTTCATCTTTTTCTGACTAGTTTTCTGTATCTTTAGGATGTGGTTTCTAAAGACCTCCGATGTCCCCATTGTACTCACTGCCCAGAGGCTTAGACCAGACTCAGTATAGCTCCCTGACAGTCACAAGAAACCAGCCTGTGTCTTCTGGAATCCCAACTTTGCACCCACAGCAGTATCTGTACGCAGGCCCGGGCTTCTCCGGAGTCATGTTTCCGTGGGGAGTCAGATGTTTCCTGTGTCTGTCCCCATGTCCCAAGCTGACTGTCCCTAATGTTTGCTGCAGTTTCTCTTTCACTCCTTGACTGTTTTCACCGAGCTATTACAGCCCCACTAGGGTTACTGTGGGTGTGAAGGAGATGGCAAGAACACGGCTCCTTCCTATCAGCCATATGGTATACAGAAACCAAACTTAACACCTCAAAAAAGTTACAGACTTTTATATGTTGGTGAAAATTGTAAATACTAAATCTTTGGGTTTTGTCTTTAGTCTTAACAGTCTGTCCCAGGGCTGGCAAATATAAGGCAAGGATATGGTTACCTCCAACACTGCCTAGAGCAGACATTACTAATCAATTACATCTGCCTTTCCTGCTGAGCTGGGGCTTGGGCTGTGCTCATAATGCTCCAGGCACCCACCACCACCAGCTAAGTGGCACTGGCACCACAGCTGGAACCTGTCGGCCATTTCTGAAAGCCAGTTGTCGAGTGAGTGGATGGGAGACTCCTGGCCTCCGAGTGGCCATCGCTGCACAGATTTTACCCTGGTATGGCTTCACAGCAAAGATGACTTCGAGTGTCATGTTTGTGCTGGAGCATCCTGGGAAGAAACCAGGTCAGCGTCAGTCCGGGTCCGTTGTGTGCTAAGGTCTTTCTTACTAACCTGTCTGAAGTCAGCGTTTGACGTTTATTGGTTTGTGTGTATGTATGTATGTGTGTATGTATGTATGTGTGTACGTGTGTATGTATGTATGTACGTGTGTGCCATAGCCTGGATGGGGAGGTCAGAGGACACATTTTTGGAAGTCAGTTCTCTCCTTCCTTGTTTTGAGGCAAGGTCTCTCTTGTTCCATCTGCTGTATTGCATAGGTGGCCTTCCAGCTGACTTTCCCCATCTCCACTTTAGGAGTGTTGGGATAGCAGAAATTCTTTAGCTTTTACTAGCATTCTGGGGACTGAGCTCTGGTAGTCAGGGCTGGCCTGGCAAGCACTTTTTACCTATGAGCCATTTCCCTAGGACCCCCCCCCCCTTTGTGTGTGCGCGCGTGCACACGTGTGGAGTGACAGGGTTTTACTGTGTAGCTGGGACTGGCCTAGAAATTACTATGCCATTAAGGCCTTGAGTTCACAGTCTTCCTGCCTTAGCCTCCTACGTGCTGGGATTTCAGGTGCAAAGTTGGTCTTTTTTAACTGTGGGCTGGGGGCTCGATCAGGATACTGACATTTTCTAGCCCTCTCATGTGCTGGATCTTGATGGTTGAATTAGATCTTGGGGTCAGGAGAAGTTGGTTTGGAGAGGCTTTGGGAAGCAGGAGGAGCCGGTAGCTCCATGTTTCATTTCTTCTCCAATAGGCTGGGGAACCTGGATGGAGGGGTTTCTCACAGGCAGGCTGGAAGGAAGCTATGGGAACTTCTGGCCAGCGCTTAGTGCTGCCATTCCAGCATGAGGAGTATCGACCTCTGCTCTTCCGGGATCTGGCTGCTGCGGTGTCTCTGCTCCCAGCACTCTTCAGGCCCCTGCTGAGCTAGTCTGCCAGAAGCTGCAGGCAGCAGTGCTGCGGATGGTGCTGATTCTGGTTCCCTGTGGGAGCTGTTTACAGACCTGGGCCATTTTATGTTTTAATTTATGTGCATTTTATCCCGTGGCTTCTCCCTGCTGGGTGACTTGTAAATCTCTTACCTTCCCTGAACCCTGAAGTGTGGTTGGTGGAGGAAGGAGGAAGGCTTTGATGGTGCATGTCTGGTGGCTTACTTTTGCCAAAAGAGTCCCTGTGAGTCCTAAAACAGACTGTTGAGTGGCCTAAGAGCCTCTTATCCTGGCAGGTTTTGCCTGTTGAACTTAGATGGTCTGAGTTTGTGATTTGTCAGTGTTTAGCCCCAGGTTTAGGCCCTTTACACATGACCAGCAGACCTCTAACGTGGTTCTGTTTAACATGGCTTATGTCTCATTTAACATTCTTAAGAGTCCCAAGAGGTAGGATTTTACAGAAGCAGTGGCTAAGATTTCCTTTCTTGCAGGAGATGGAGCAGGGACCCGGACCAGCCCAGGTACTCTGCCTCACCTTCTGCAGACCTAGGCCAGCCCCCTGGGAATTCTCGCAGGACTCTCCCAAGCCTATTTACACCCAAAAACACGAGCTCCCATTTTGGGGATGGGTGGGTTTAGCTGCTGCTGCTTCTTCTTCCTTCTTCTTCTTCTTCTTCTTCTTCTTCTTCTTCTTCTTCTTCTTCTTCTTCTTCTTCTTCTTCTTCTTCTTCTTCTTCTTCTTCTTCTTCTTCT